>NW_028270161.1:52337227-52489727 GCF_037043375.1 Chiloscyllium plagiosum
TCTCCGTGCCATTCTGCACATGTGCGATGTCCTCACCGGTCTCCGTGCCATTCTGCACATGTGCGATGTCCTCACCGGTCTCCGTGCCATTCTGCACATGTGCGATGTCCTCACCGGTCTCTGTGCCGTTCTGCACATGTGCGATGTCAGTTGTTGGCAGACCAGCTTTTTAAGAGAGATACAGTACAGAGAGCAATGTTCTTACATTTTTAGAATGTACTGTGTTAAATTTACTTTTGTTTCATTAATTAATCTGATTTCAACCTTCATTCAGGCTGTGCTGTACCTTGCGTTGGACTTTTGGTTAACTTTTGAGTGATTGTGGGTGATTGTTTTTGCTGGTCTGCCCCGAACCCCACTTTTCCCACAGGCCCCTTTGTCCTAATGAGCGATTTTCTATCACGCGAGGTTTCACTGGAACGCAACTACGGTGTTATAAAAGAACTACCTGTAATGGAAATCTCTGGGGAGGTTACAGGAAGTGCCAGGCTCTGTCTCTAAGCTGTATTCCATTTTTATCATCACCACTTTCTCAAGGACGGGGAGATGTTGGGCAGTTTTGACCGTGACACCCAAATCCTGAACATGAATAAACAAAAGCAGGTTACAGTCAAAATAGTGTTTCATATCCCTGCAGGAATTGAGAATCATTTAATTCACTGCTGTATCTTTAGTCTGTATTCCTGATGACCTGAAATTAATAGGAGGGGAAACAAAAACGACTGATATGTCCTTGTTTTGGACTTCATTCCAGCGCTGGATGCACTGATCAAGGCATTTGATGCAGAACAAAGAGGACTTGACACTTATAGCTCAGGGCTTTTGCTGCTCCAATTGGAGCCTTTTTTTTCAATGGAAGGTTAATGATAGCAGTTTATTTATTCAGGAAATGCTGAATTTCTTTAGTGCCTTCATTATTGAGCACCTTTGGTCGTGCAGTAATTTAGAGACGAGAACTTTATTGATAATTTGCAAACACTGTGCAGTATCCCAAGGTTATTCAGATACTAATTTGTGCTTGTGACCCACATGTTGTTGACTAGAAATAATTGGAGCAGAAAATAAATGTCACCTCGTTCCTGACCTTGTACAGATGCGAAAGGATTTTACTTTTCCTTGTGGCATGGTCTTAGACAGCTTTTGTTTATTTTGATGTGTGTTAGATTCCAATCTTAATGGATTAGACATTTTTGTTCAATCTATTGCAAATAAAATAAAGCCATTTCATTTTTGGAGGATAGCATTAAGAATCAGTTCATTAAAATGGGAAAAATGGAAGCCAATTGGCAGAGGACAATTAAGAGATTTGAGGGATCATTTGGATTGCTATTGTTATTAAAAGGAGCATACTTCAAAACTGTCTTTTTCACAAGTTGTTCTACTCACCAATCAGGTAAATGTTGAGTGATATGTGGGAGAACTGCCAGTAATGACAATTTGTAATTAATATGTTTTGCCGTCTATGTACGGGAGAGGTAACACCAGTCCATTTCTTATATGTGAAAAAAAATCAATTAACAGATCTTCAACCTACACTCAGTCTAGCTGTTGATGACAGTGTAACTACTCACTAGTCCCAGTTTGCACTTCCATTGAATCATTCAAAATAAAGATTCAGAAGTGATGCATGACACTTGGCCAGTCTGACATTGTATCCAACATGCTTATCATCATAACTCAGGGTACTTGAATCTTTCAGTCCCACCATCCCCCTCTGCTTGCAATACCAAATTCTCACGTGATTTGGAGATGCTGGTATTGGACTGAGGTGGAGAAAGTTAAAAATCACACAACACCAGATTATAGTCCAACAGGTTTATTTGGAAGCAATAACTTTCGGAGCGCTGCTCCTTCATCAGGTGGTTGTGGAGTATAAGATTGTAAGACACAGCATTTATCGCAAAGGTTTACAGAGTGATGTAACTGAAATTATATGTTGAAAAAGACCTGGATTGTTTGTTAAGTCTATCATCTTTTAGAATGATCATGTCACTTTCAGTTCTTTCATATGTAAATTGCAAAACGTTTTAAAAAGTTGCGTTCTCAAGTGAACTTTAATAATTGGCGTCATGTCAGCCCAGATAGTGCATTGAAGGTGTAAGGTGTTTTGTGTGAGTCTGTCTGTGCCATAATGGTCAGACTGGTTCTAACCTAAAATACAGATTTACAGAATCTTCCATGGACTCATGCAGTTTTTGAGCAAAATAAAATGTAATTCTGCATCCCCACCACACACACACACACATTTGTGGGGTGAATTTGTACTTGCAGACTTATATTTTACTTTGCTCAAAAACTGCATGAGTCCATGTAAGATTCTGTCAATTTTTTTAGATTAGAATCAGTCTGACCATTATGGCACAGACAGCCTCACACAGGGCACCTCACACCTTCAATGCACTATCTGGGCCGACATGACACCAATTGTTAAAGTTCACTTGAGAATGTAACTTTTTTTAAAAAGTTTTGCGATTTACATATGAAAGAACTGAAACCAACATGGTTATTCTAAAAGATGAGAGACTCACAAACAATCCAGGTCTTTTTCAATATATAATTTCAGTTACATCACACTGTAAATGTTTCCTCTAAATTCTGTGTCTTACGATCTTAAACTCCACAACCACCTCATGAAGGAGCAGTGCTTTGAAAGCTCGTGCTTCCAAATACACCTGATGGACTATAACCTGGCATTGTCTGATTTTTAACTAAGATTCTGACATGTTCCATTCATATCTTTTTTCTCATATGCTTTGTACAATAGATAACCCTATCCCACACTGCTTCTAGATATAGACTTTAACCTGAGTCTGACCAAAGACAGTTATTTGGACATTCCAATCTGTTTCAGAGTGGCAGATGGTGAGGACTTTCCTCAACAAAGTTTGAGATATACCTGATGCTCACTGTCAATGGTGAATTTAATTATTATATAGACTTGTGTAATAGTCAAATTTTTAAAGACTATTTTTTAAGATTAAATTTATGGGGTTACCTATTACATAGATACTACTTTTGAGGGGCTGAAATTCATGCTACATTCCAAAATACCATATTATTAGCAGAAGCCCAATTGATCTCTAAGTGAATAAAGCAAACAAACACAATGAATTACGACAATTCAATGAGTGCGAGAGGGGAACTGAGCTCAGCTGAGCTGCACACAAAGGGAGATTGTCACCTGACTCTGACCTGACGCGTCTTCAACTTTCGTGCCAAATTCTTCCATTTCCCTCCATTTTCTCCCATCTACTGTTGTTTTTGTGTTTCAAACCAACATTTTAAGCTTTTATTTCTGATTTTAAAATAAGTCATCAGACATTTAACTCTCACCGATTATTGTAGTCGTGAGAAATCGTCACCAGCTGCATGGTAATTATAGTGAAGTAAATGCATATGGGCCTACCTTATATGGGAAATGATGGTGTGAGAAACTTTGTATCACACTAATCAGAGGGCCCATTCAATAATGAACTTAAGAAATCCGTAGCCTAATGTTGGTGTGAATTGTACATCAAAGTACACAATAGCTTGAAAAAAAGAATTAATTCCCTCATCGTAATGTTTATTTACCAGATATTACCTTGACTCACAAATGTTGATCTGTTATCTGTGAAGAACTGAGGTCAAATTTTACATGAGATAAATGGAAAATTCCAGTTATTTTGGCCAAACATGGGGGGTCAACCTTTACATGAGTTTGACTGTTACTCAAGTACAGATTGTATTAGCACAAGTTCAACTCCTTGGATCATAAAAAGACGATGGTGTGGGAATATAGCTCAGTCAGACACTCGTAGAATAGTGGTGCCACACATACTTATGTACACTCATGTATGTCAATGTTTCATGCACAAAATGGTATTCACATGCACACAGTATTTTATATAAAATTTACATACTGAGCACATCAGTTTGTACACTGCTGATAATGTTCAGTATCCACAGGATACAGACATACAGATTTGTTGCCTTAGTAACTTTAAGCTGTTATTCAGAGATGGAAAGAAGCTTGGTCAGTTTACCTCTGCTCACACCACCAGCTTAGACCCATATCAGAAGGCAGCTACGGCAAAAGCTTTATACTGCAAATGCTTTAATAACAAGAGAACATATTTAAAAGAAGATCTGTTTTATAGCACAGAGTAATTTATGGTCTGTGAAGTAGGTATCTTTGATTGGTGCACAGAACAGAATGCTTGGAAACAGAGTGCATAGTAATATCATAATTGTGCTGAGCTTGAATTGTCCTGCTGCCAATGCTGTGCTTTTAAAACACATTAGAGTTGAATTTCCTACAATCTATTATGTTAATTTGTCGGTGTTCATTAAAATTCTTTAAGCAATTTGTTGCCATATTGGAAATATACTAGTCTAGACAAACAAAACACAAATGCATTTTTGTTGCGGGGGGGGGGTTGAATGGATTCTACATATACCCAGGAAGGTCACATCGGGTACGTGAATTTGCAAGAAAAGTGGGATCTCATTGGCATTTTCTGAGTTGTTGTCAGTATTATATTCAGACCAACTGGAAAATTTGGATATTGGAGTATCTCTAGTGTCTATAGCTGGTTCAGTTCCATTCTTTATTGGTTCCTTCCATTCACCGATGACTGAATCTCTCTCTTGGTGCAGGTGGCGTTCAGACTGTTTGAAGACACTGGACTTTTTGAGATATTTAAAATCCCATTAAAGGAATTCATGAACTACTTCCATGCATTAGAAAATGGATACAGAGACATCCCCTGTAAGTATTTTACTTGCCTTTCTCGAAAAAACATCAGCCCCAAAGTGTTTCCTTACCTGTTCCTTGGTGTTAATGTGGTCTGTAGGTGTATAGGCAGCAGAAGAAGGATATAATAGTGATCGCCTGATCCTAACCTCAAGCACTGAGTCGATCTCGAGGGAAACACAAGGTCAAGGAAACAGCAGGGTCAGAGAAGTGGGATTGTGTCACAGAGCCCAATTTCTGTGCCTTCTGAGCCAGATTTCTGCTAGAAATGCAGAGTCAGTCAAACTATGTTTTACCATTTAATGCAACACCACCATGCAGCTGAAACAAAAACCAGAAGTCTAGCAGGTCTGGCAGCATCTGTGAAGAGAAATCAGAGTTAATGTTTCAGGTCCGGTTACCCTTCTTCAGAACTGATGGGAGATGGGAAAATGTTGATTTGTATGCAAAGAGAGTGGTAGGGAGTAAATGATAGGTGGGGATAGAGCCCAAAGAGAAAGAGGAAAGTTGAACAGCCGAAGGAGTGGATAACGATCTGGTTAGGAAAGCGCATAGTTGTTAATGGAAACTGTAAGTGGCTAACAATCTGCAGTGTGCAATGGGAGCCAATGTGATAACAAGGCCTGATGGGTGGGGATTGCTGACTGGTACATGGAGAGTCCAGGCCCTAAAATTATTAAACTCAATATTGAGTCCAGAGGGCTGCAGGGTCCCCAAGCAGAAAATGAGATGCTATTCTCTCTTTGGACTCTAACCCCATTTATCATTTACTCCTCACTCCCTACCCTCAACCCATCTCTTGCATGTAAACTGATGATTTCCCAGTTACCATCAGTTCAGAGGAAGGATCACTGAAACAATAACTTTGATTTCTTTCCACAGAGGCTGCCAGACCTGAGCTTTGCCAGTAACTTCTTTTTTTGTTTCTGATCTACAGCATCCGCAGTTCTTTCAGTTTTAACCACCATGCATTACTTTGCTGCCATCATCTTTTTGTTTGGTCCGTGGAGTATTGTGAACAAAGTGCTTCCTATATTTGGCTTGTTGCTTTATCAGAGTCAAAAAGTGTGGCGCTGGAAAAGTACAGCAGATCAGGCAGCATCTGAGGGCATTCCTGATGAAGAGTTTATGCCCGAAACATCGAATCCCCTGCTCCTCAGATGCTGCCTGACCTGCTGTGCTTTTCCAGCACCAAACGTTTTGACTGCGATCCCCAGTCCTTACTTTCTCCTCATTGCTTTATCAGTCTGGTACATGACAGCATAGTACATGCTTACCCCAGTAACATGCGTTCCCCAGGGTGTACATAAGTGCACAGTAGGAGACCATTGTGGGTTCAAGTCCTGCTCAGGGACTTGAGAACAAACTTCATGTTGACATACTGATGCAGTACTGAAGGTATGCTGCAGTGTCAGGGATAACATCTTTCTGCTGAGATGTGTGTGTGCCATCAATGGATGTGTAAATGATCAATGAGGAGCACTGGTGTTCTCCCTGAAGTTCTGATTAATATTTATCCCCAAACAGCACCATTCCACACATTTCTGTTTGTGGAATCGTGCTGTGTAAATCAGTTGCGGCAGTTCCCACATTCCAGCTGCAGAGACATTATTTAATTTGTACTTTAAAAAAAAATTCAGGAAGTCCACTGTACTTCCAGAGGTAACATCAGAGGCAAACACACAACAAACTTGCAGTATATTGACAACATAGCACTTCTCACAGAATCTGAAGAGGTCCAACAAAATATTGCAATTCATGTAATATTTAGGAGCATAGAAAATCGATAGAACATCAACACCAAAAGACACGATGGTTCAGTGGTTAGCACTGCTGCCTCACAGCATGCGGGTCCCAGGTTCAATTCCAGCCTCGGGCGACTGTCTGTGTGGAATTTGCACATTCTCCCTGTGTCTGAGTGGGTTTCCTCCGGGTGCTCCGGTTTCCTCCCACAGTCCAAAGATGGGCAGGTCAGGTGAATTGGCCATGCTAAATTGTCCATAGTGTTAGATGCATTAGTCAGAGGGAAATGGGTGAGGGTGGGTTACTCTTCGGAGGGTCGGTGTGGACTTGTTGGGCCGAAGAGCCTGTTTCCACGCTGTAGGGAATCTAATCTAATCACAAAAGCCGCACTAGTGAGAAGGAATACACTGGAAGAAACAAGGATGAAGATTGAAATAGACTATGTCAATTCGGAATAAGTAGATCAGTTTGTTCATTTAGAACAAATGATAAGATGGTAGATGTGAAATCGGATCAGAAGGAGGATAGGGATAGTCTGAAGTACATTTTTGAAATTGAAAGATGTGTTAGCAGTATGAAACTTTAAGCTTGTAACCAGGACACAACTCATAAGGTAGTACCTCAGAAACTAGGACAGAACTCCAGGGATAACTTCCTTACCCTTCTTCAAAATAATGACGTGGACTGATACGTTAAAATCTCGGCTGAAAGAAGACACCAACAGCAGTGTAGCACTCTTCAGAGCTGCACTGTATTATGCTTGACTTATATGCACAGGTTCTGGAGTGGGACTTGTCTTTGCTGTGGATTCAAGTATGGTACCAACTTAGAATTTCAGACTGCTGTGCAATTAGAGCGTTTACAAAAACTAAACAAAATCTCAAATGTATTTCTGTTTCTATTCACCTCTGGATACCCAGAACAATTCATTAGGTTTTCCTGAAGTCAAGTCACTGTGGTTCTTTGGTCATATATGACATCTAGTTTTAGCATGACATAGACGTGCACATAAGACCAGTGACAAGATGAATTGTTTTTATTGTATTGACATATATATATGTATCAGTGTTCCCTAGCTTTTCTTTCAATAGAGCCATGGAACTTTTCTCTATATCCACCTGAGCAATTAGCTAAATCCTTGATATTAATGCATAACACTCTTGATAATGGAGCACTTCCTCAGTATTAGATTTTGAGCTCAGTTAGTTGCCATAGACGTTGAAGATGCAATCATCTGATGCCCAGTTGAGAGGTGTGTAACTACTGTGATAATGGCCTTCGGAAATGTACCCTACACTGCAGATGCCACTAGAATTGCATTGACAAGATGATGGTTCTTGCAACATGGTCAGACGTTAGCTAAGAATGGCAATGCTATATCACTAATAAGCAATGGAAAGTTATGTGTTGCGTTTGCTTTAATTGACAAATTAAAAATTCGAGAAGTAAAGCTCCATTACAGCTCTGCCATTGTTAGACCCTTCACATTGCATGCTCCACACTTACATTCTGAGACTTATCAAACTAGGTCAGGTTGAAATAGCCTGTTGATTATTTCAGAAACATGAAAGCATTGATATTTGTGGCAGGTTTTGCCGCCTGGGAAATTCCATTCATGATTAGAAATGTTCTGGATTTCATTGAGATCTGACAGGATAGACATGAATAAAAGCAGATGAGGGCATTACCACCCAGTAAGATGATAACTGGCAGCAATTGGAGCAAAATGGTGTGGCCTACCATTTGAAGGCTACTTTAGAGTTCTCTTTGCATCGGAGGAATACTAATCCCCATTTTTCGAATAAGCAACAAAAAAAAGAGAAGGGTAACTGCAGGTCTGCCAAATTCTGACAGGACAGATTAATGTTTCAAAATAGAAGTTTTAATTAAGGTAAGAGAAATATCAGTTTTTTTCAGACACCTCCTACCTCTCTGCCTCAGTAACCCCACCCTTGACTCTGGTCTGGAACTCCCACCCCCCAATACATCTTGAACTCCCTTTCCTTCTGTAAGATCCTCATGGAACTCCTGTCTTTAATCAAAATATTGGCCATCCCTTGCTAAGAGCTGCTTTTTTGGCCTTGTGTTTTTGTTTCGCTGTACACCTTCTGTGAGTGCCTTTGGTTCTTTTAAAAAGACATGAAGAGCTCCCGTAGGTCTGACAGCCTACAGGATTACCTGAAGTGTGTCACTGTTGAAGTGATGGGAAGATGCACAGCAAGATCCCTTTTAATGAGGTTGATTGTGGGTTAAATATTGGCTGGGAGACTGGCAACACTCTCGCTGCTTTCCTGTGAAGTAGCTCCATGCAATCATTTGTGTCCCCAGAAAGGCCTTCAAATTAGGATCTCCCCTGAACAATGGCAGCTCTGACTGTGCAGCAGTCTTGCCCTGAACTGTCAGATTAGATTTCTGCTCAAGTCTCCAGAGTATAATTTGATCCCTAACCTCTTTCATCAGATCAGCAGTGAACTTGCCCTTAATCAAAGGTACAGTCATCGTCCTGTGTGACCGTGATCAGGGTAAACTATTTTCCTTCAGCCTTCTCAACCTGTCCATAGCTTTCAATGCTTTTGGCCCTGCTGGCTTCCTCCAACATCACTCCCTATCATCAACTAGATGGGATTGCACACATCCGGTTTCGTTCTTTCTATCCAATCGTAGCTAGACTTTCACCAGTAGAGGTTTCCATCCTCTCTCCAGTGACAGAACTTCTCAGTATCCCTTGAAGATCTGTCTTTTATCTGCTCCTACAACTGATCTGCACACTGCTGCACAACAACATCAGGCTCCATTTTATGCTAGTTGACCCTCCATAGTACCTCACCATCTCTCACTTTGAGTCCTCCACGTATGTACGGCAATTCTTTGAGGGTTAAAAGAAAGTAAGGTTTTGTGCTGTGTTCCGAACCCTGGGGGGCTGGTTCACAACATACATTCATACACACATGCATCCAAGAAAGGAACGAGAATTGTAAGAGAGTATGAGACCAAAAAAAATGTTTCCGCCAATTAATTATTTGGAAAAGTGAAATCATTATGTTCGAGTATCCCTGCCATACACTCTATCCCCCTGTCTGATTAAGGCTGAAAGATGAATTGAATTATTCTTCCTGCCTCCCTCCTGTTTGAAACAGGGATTGATTTTTATTTTTAAAAGTTTTGAAAGGGAAAAGAAAATAAGTGGTGGTGTGTTTTCCCAAACCATATTTGTAAATTTGAAACTGACCCACAGGGAATTATTAAGGGCCAAAAATAATTAAGGTTCATTGCAGTATTTGGTGAATGTTTTTTTTAAAAGCACTTTCAAATGCATCTAAGAAAGGAAGAAGAGGAAGTAAAGGAGAGGAGTTACAAATGACAAAAAAAAAGTTTTCAGATTTAGTTCACATGAAATAGTCTCCAGTAAGTCAACGTCCAATTAAAGGTCTTTCAGATTATTGCACTTTTCAAATTCTAAATGGCCCTTTGGAAATAGGCCGTGGTATGTTTCCCCAAACTCTGTTTCTCAATTCCAATTTAAAATTGGCCCACAGCAATTATCTTACATATAAAAGAGAGGACTGGTTGTTACTGCACTCAGAACCTGGGCGAATGATTCATGACGTGCATTCAAACATACATGCATCCAAGAAAGATATGAGAAAAAGTTGTTCACCTTTACAAGTGACTTCAAATCAAAGATACCAGAATTAGATCATGTGAATTACAGCAGCCATTGGGTGCAGCATGGTGGCTCAGTGAATAGCATTGCTGCCTCACATTGCCAGGGACTCAGGTTTGATTCCACCCTTGGGCGACTGTCTGGGTGGAGTTTGTACGTTCTTCCAGTGTCTGTGTGGGTACTCTTCGTGCTCTGATTTCCTCCCACTGTCCAACGATGTGTGGATTAGGTGAAGTGGCCATGCTAAGTTGTCCATAGTGTCCAGGGATGTGCAGGCTAGATGGATTAACTATGGGGAATGCAGGGTTATAAGGATAGGTAAGGGGAGAGTCTGGTAGAATGCTCTTCCGAGGGTCGCTGTGGACTTGATTGGCTGAATGACCTACTTTCATGCTGTAGGGATTCGATGATTAGTCAAGGTCCAGTTGAGGTTCTTTCAGCTGGCTCTGCACAAATGTCCTTTTCACAGAATCTTTCATGAAGTTGATTTGTTGGAGAAGGTGTGCTAGTTGTAGGCTGGAACTTGGTTCATTTCATAGTCAAAACACAGGTTTCATTATTGCAGTCAGAACCTTAAGTGGGAGTGCAATCAGACAGGGGTAATTTGCACAGTCTGAAGCAGCTTGCTGTTCTGGCAATACAAGCAGACTGATGAACAAAGGTCAAAGCTGTAAAACGATGGGGGATTTAAACAAGCCAATTTCAGATAAGTGACTCAGCTTCAGGTTGAGCGGTTTCGCTAAGGAGGTGGGGATTTGATGTCCCCTGAACGGAAACTATGGTGTTTTTGTAGCAGGTAAATATGGAGTCATCTTCACCAGTACAATCACATTTTTTTTTACAGGATTGGCTGAGGTAGGCATCTCTTCTGTTAGTCTATTGTTTTGTTTGGTTGGAATGTTCAAACAACGGAAGGAGTGTTACGTTCCAGGACGTGATGATTTGTCTCAATAATTGCTGGAAATTTCAGGAAACAACCACTTGCTAATTCTAAGTTCAACTGAACTTCTTAAAATGTCAAATGTCCATTTTAAAAACAGAAATTAAAAGAGTTAATATGGCAGATCAAGACAGTTTCTCTTTTTTTGCCTTTTGGGCATTACACTGGTAAATGTCTAAACCAGAATCCATCAGCTCTGACCTGGAGATCCACTTCTGACTTCTCTCTTCATCAGCAAGACCATTTGTTTCCACCTCTGCAATGTTGACCAATTTGACCCTCTCCTTCAGCTCATCTGCTAGTGAAACCTTCATCCATGCCTTTGTTGCCTCTGGACTTGTCTATTGCAGTCCTGTTTTGTTTAGTCTCTCATCTTCCGACCAGCATGTACTGGAGCCCATGCAATGCCCAGCTGCCCACATCCCACGTACCATGTGCCCATCACCCTTATGTTTGCTGACCTGCATTGCCTCCTAGTATGGGAACTGCCCTATTTTGAAATCCTCATCCTTGTTTCTAACTTCCTCATGGCCTCCAATGTCCATTTTTATGTAATTGCCTACAGTGTGGAAGTTTACAGTGTTCCTGAGCTCTTCCAATTCTAGCCTCTTCCACTTCTAATATCCCCATCACAAGTGACCACATCTTCAACTGCCAAGGCCCTGAACAAGTTCTGAAATTCCTTTCTTGAACTCCTTTCCTCACTCTCCTTCTCTGTCCCCTGGACATGCTCCTTAAAACTACCTCTCTGTGCAAGCATTTGCTCAAATGGTCTGATTGCGTGGCTCAGAGTTAGTTCTTTACGGCAGCATGGTGGCTCAGTGGTTAGCACTGTTGCCTCACAGCTTCAGGGACCTGGGTTCAATTCCACCCTAGAAGGACTGTCTGTATAGAGGTTGCGCATTCTCCCTGTGTCTGTGTGGGATTCCTCCAGGTGCTCTGGTTTCCTCACACAATCCAAAGATATATGGGTTAGGTAGATTGGCCATGCTACATTGCCCATAGTGCCCAGGGATGTGGAGGCGAGGTGGACTAGCCATGGGAAATGCAGGGATAGGGTGGAGGGTTGGGTCTGGGTGGGATGTTCTGTGGAGGGTCAGTGTGGACTGGATGGGCTGAATGACCTGCTTCCACTGTGTAGGGATTCTGTTCCATTCTCTGTGTCTTGTGAAGTGCTCTGGAATGTTTAACAACATTAAAGCAGCTACATAAGTTTAACAACATTAAAGCAGCTACTGATTGATTATTGTTGTTGACTCAGACAGGAAAGCTCTCAGCTAAGCCATTAGAGATGGTTTCTACAAGAAAACCATTGACCTTGCTCTTGCTGTTGACATAATGGTGAAACTAATGGCATTTACCATATGGCTAAACTTAACAACAAGTTGCAACAGGCAGGAAGATGGCGAGCCCTAACTGCTCCTACATTAGAATCATAGAATCGCTGCAGTGTGGAAACAGGCCTTTCGGCCCAACAAATCTACACCGCCCCTCCAAAGTGTTTTCCACCCAGAGCCATTCCCCTGCCCTATTACTCAACATTTCCCTGACTAATGCACCTAGCCTACACATCCCTGAACACTATGGGCAATTTAATATGGTCAATTCATCTGACCTGCACACCTTTGGACTGTGGGAGGAAACCGGAGCACCCGGAGGAAACCCACACAGACACGGGGAGAATGTGCAAACTCCATACAGACAGTCATCCGAGGCTGGATTCGAACCTGGGTCCCGGATGCTGTGAGGCAGCAGTGCTAACCACTGAATCATCATGGTGCCCCAATGAATCAATTTTCATTCATTCATTAGATTAGATTCCCTACAGTGTGGAAACAGGCCTGAACACTATGGGCAATTTAGCATGGCCAATTCACCTAACCTGCACATCTTTGGACTGTGGGAGGAAACCAGAGCACCCAGAGGAAACCCACGCAGACACGGGAAGAATGTGCAAACTCCACACAGACGGTCGCCCGACGCTGGAATCGAACCCGGGTCCCTGGTGCTGTGAGGCAGCAGTGCTAACCACTGTGCCACCGTGCCACCCAAAACCGAGACTGTTGTCTGTTCACTATTGAAATGTATGGGAACGGGGTGAAGTTGTTGCATTTGCACAGTAGCTACAAATAAAACAGGATTGAAAGTTATACCTTTTCTATTGTATCCACACATACTTACAACAAAACAATGATTGTTAATTAGTTGAATGAATTTTATAGTGAAATACAATACAAGTATTTGAAAAACTTAATCTGGTACTATTTTGATGGTTTAAGAATAAGAGAAAATGAGAAAATTGAAAAATGAGAAAGAGAAAAGTTATTTGCAGTCACCCTCACCAGCGTAGAAAATTAGCAATTCACAGTATGGAGTCTCATTCCTTCAGGCGTTACAATTCAGAGATTGTAAGATATAAACTTCCAGATTTTAAAACAAAATAGTTTTTATTTTCCCTTTTTTTTATCTCTTTCTTTTAATTCAGTTTTTATTTGCCCCCTGCCTTCTATACACAATCTGATGTCGAATTCTCTTACTTGATTGCACTGGGTCTGGAGCCCTGCAGAAAATAGTCAAACAACCCCTGTCTTGTTCTTAATCAACAGATCATAATCGCATACATGCCACCGATGTGTTACATGCAGTCTGGTACCTCACCACGCAGCCAGTCCCAGGCCTGCAGACTACGATGAATGATCATGGCTCAATGAGTGATTCAGGTACAAGGATTCAGAATTGAACACAGTTTCTTTTCTTTTCAAGAGGAAAAAGCACAATATTGCAACTTAAGAGCAACACCACTTTGTGTATATTTCCACCGATGTTTAACAATTGGATTATGCGGGGCAACCTTTTAATACTTAAGGGCTTATGTTTCTCGGAGTGCTGCTTTAATTTGAAAAAGGTGGCTGGACACAGTAAAATAATTTAGATGATATTTTAATACAACAGCCACTGGATTAAAAATGCTACAGCTGAAATGAAAACCTTAAGCGCATAATTCTTGATCATACCACAATATAATCCAGTTTGTTTCATTTATAAATATAATCATTAAAACTGGATAGCACTGTACTATGCAAAAAAATTGAACTGAGCTAAAATGATATGTTGGAGAACAATTTAGAGTCATAGATTCATACAGCACAGAAACGTTCACTTCAGCCGAACTCTTCCATGCTAACCAAATTTCCTAAAGTGAGCTAGTTCCATTTGCCTGCATTTGGCCTGTATTCTTCTAAACCTTTCCTATCCATGAACCAGTCCAAATATATGTTAACGTTGCAATTTTACTCACCTCTATATCTTCCTCTGCAACTCATTCCATGTACACAACACCCTCTTTTGCCCTTCAGGTACCTTCTTACCTTAAACTTTTGTCCCCTAGTTTTGGCAGCTGCCTACCCAAGGGAAAGACTTTGTCTATTCACCTTACCTCTGTCTCTCATAATTATGGGAACACAAGAATGGGAGTGGGCCATTCTGCATCATTTAATAATGTCATGGCTGATTAATCCCATCAGTGCTTTTTACCCACGCTTTCCCCATTATCCTGTACAGGATTGTTAATCAGTGAAAGGTGTTTACTTCCCCTGTCACTTGTTAAATAACAGCAGAGGTTGGATGAGGCCATTACATAGCCTTTGGCTGGCTGCTTTAAGGGCCTGCATAGTCCTAAGGGAGGGTGGTCTGCCTAACGCCTTCCCCTCCCACTGGAACATGGGGGAAGGGCTGGACCCACCTGCTTCATTTTTCAGTCTTCCCCTGCCTTCAAATGTGCTGGGTCAGGCATAAAATCCACCCTGTAGTGAAACCCCTTCAAAATCCATAAATGTTTTCAAACTTTCTATTGCTTTCCTTTCCATAAATCTAAGGGAGTTTCTTTCCTTCAATCTGACATATCTGCTGCTCTCCACAGTATCCATACCCTCAAAGAATTATGAGTTTAGTCATTTTACTTGATTCAATTCTTTGAAAGGACTAAGTCTTCCATGTTGTTGCTCGCAAAGGTTTTGTGAGTGATTCCAGGTTTTTGTCTTTGTATCATTGTCAGTGAGTCTACTCCATATGTTCATGTGTTTTAATGTGATGAAGAACCTTCTGATTTCAATCCTGTGCACAAATTTGTCTTTAAGTTATTCGAACTGCAGTGCCCTTAAAGGTACTACCCTCTCAGGCTGGTATTCTAGTTTTAATATTCATTGCTGAAAATGTCTCTACCTCATTGAACTCATCTGCTCTCCCTACCAGTCTCCTCATCTCATGAACTTCTAGAATGTATCATAAGGACAATTACATTTATGTGTTCAAATTTCACTATCGAATAGGTGACTTGGCAAAGTTCTCTTCGAACAATGACCACGTTTGCTTCCCACTGTTCAAGTACATCCTTAATTGACGTCCATTCTGGGATACTTTGCGTTACTCATCATTTAGTTATCCTTTTCCCTGATCGTTTGTATTCTTACCTTTGTCTCAAAGCCTTTGGCTTAGTGGGAGCATCGATTTCTTTGAACAAGAAGACACCCTGTTCAAGTCCCACCTCCTCCAGAGGTGTTTCATAATACCTCTGAATAGATTACTTAAAGAAAGGTCTGTCTGTATTTATCTCTTCTTCTGATCATTGTCGCTTATTGTCTTTCTCAGATTATCCTAAATCAATCTGTATCTGACACTATTTGTGAATATGTATTGCTGTTTTCTGATCCAATTGTTCCTCTCCTATGACAACTTGTCTCGATGCCAGTGAAGTAACTGGTGTTCATCTTGCTGCCATAGAATGTTCTGTCAGATATGCTATGGAGTTGATGTTCGATCATGCCTGTCCTTCTGAGTCCTAGGCGTGATTGTACGTCATATCCTTCACACGCAGCAGTCTGAAACATTCCAAGCCAGTTTATCTCTTTATAGGAGGAGTAATTTGTTTATGCGTCTGGTGGCTCTACATAGATTTACCTAGATTTTCCAGGCAGGGATTTGCACACACTGATTAGTCCACACTGCATGCTTCCACAATATTCTCTCTCACCGTATTAGTGAAAAGATCCTTAAAGAATTTGTCAAATTTGGCAGAAGCAAAAGTGAGGTGACAAAAAAAAATCCTTTCACATAGCAAGTGGTTAGCATCTGGGATATACTGCCGGGAAGCTGTAGTGATTATTACAAGGTCAGCCAAATGGATCCCATAGAATATGAGTTCCCTGATTGGGGCTGTTAACCTGGTCCAATCAGGGAGCCCTGGCTGACAGATATAAACAGGATTGTCAGAGGGTCTGCTCACTCTGAGAGCTGGCTCTGAGGGAGCTGGAGCAGTGTCAAGGACTCTCCACGTATAAATAAAGGATGACTTGGTGCCGGGATACCGGCCTCTGTGGAGTTATTTCAAAAGTGTGATGGAGGAAGGTTCAGTTGAAGCATTCAAGAGGGGGATTAGATGATGATTCAAATGGAAACAATGTGTAATGTTTCATTGAAAAGGCAGGAGACTGCCACCAAATCAAAAGGCTCAGAAAGCCTGTCCAGACACAGTGACTAGAATCTATTTTTTATAGAAGGCATCCTGCCTGGATGCATCACAGCGTGGTTTGGTAACTGATCTTCCCAAGACCACAAGAAACTACAGAGAATTGTAAACACAGCCCAGTCCATCACGCAAACCAGCCTCCCATCCACTGACTCCATCTATACTTCCCGCTGGTCCTGGAAAGCAACCCACATAATCAAGGACCCCTCCCACCCCGGTTCAATCTCTTCCATCAGGCAGAAGGTATTAGAGTTTTTATACATATATGATGAGATTGGCTTAGTGGTTAGCACTGCTGCCTCACAATGCCAGGGACCAGGTTTGATTCCAGGTTCAGGTGACTGTGTGGAGTTTGCACATTCTCCCTGTGTCTGCATGGGTTCCCGCTGGGTGTTCCAGTTTTTTTCCACAGTCCAAAGATGTGCAGGTTGGTAGATTGGTCATGCTGAATTGCCCGTAGTGTCTAGGGATGTGCGGGCGAGATGGAGTAGCCATGGGAAATGTAGGGTACAGGAATGGGGTAAAGGGTTTGTGTTTGGTAGGATGCTATTCAGAAGGTCAGTGTAGACTTGATGGACTGAATGGCCTGCTTCCACAATGTAGAGATCCTATGATTCTAAGAACAGTTTCTTCCCCTCTGTTATTAGACTTTAGAATGGACCTCTCAAATATTAAATTTAATGTTGATCTCACTCTCTGTGCACCTTCTTTGCAACTGTAACATTGTACTCTTTGCTCTGTTCTATTACCCGAATACACCTGAGGGTGGCCCGGTGACTCAGTGGTTAGCACTGCTGCTTCACAGGACCAGAGACCTGAGTTCGATTCCACCTTCAAGTTAGTAAGTTTGCAGATGACACCAAAATTGGAGGTGTAGTGGACAGCGAAGGAGGTTACCTCAGATTACAATGGGATCTGGATCAGATGGGCCAGTGGGCTGAGAAGTGTCAGATGGAGTTTAATTCAGATAAATGTAAGGTGCTGCATTTTGGGAAAGCAAATCTTAGCAGAACTTATACCATTATAAGGTTCTCGGGAGTGTTGTTGAACAAAGAGATCTTGGAGTGTAGGTTCATAGCTCCTTGAAAGTGGAGTCGCAGGTAGATAGGATAGTGAAGAAGGCATTTGGTATGTTTTCCTTTATTGGTCAGAGTTTTGAGTGCAGGATTGGGAGGACATGTTGTGGCTGTACGGGACATTGGTTAGGCCACTAATGGAATATGGCATGCAATTCTGGTCTCCTTCCTATCGGAAAGATGTTGTGAAACTTAAAAGGGTTCAGAAAAGATTTACAAGGATATTGCCAAGGGTTGGAGGATTTGAGCTATAGGGAGAGGTTGAATAGGCTGGGGCTGTTTTCCCTGGAGCATCGGAGGCTGAGGAGTGACCTTATGGAGGTTTATAAAATGATGAGGGACAGGGATAGGATAAATAGACAAGGTATTTTCCCTGGGATGGTGAAGTCTAGAACTAGAGGGCATAGGTTTAGGGTGAGAGGGGAAAGCTATAAAAGGGACTTAAGGGGCAACGTTTTCATGCAGAAGGTGGTGTATATGTGGAATGAGCTGCCAGAGGAAGTGGTGGAGGCTGGTACAATTGCAACATTTAAAAGGCATCTGTATGGGTACATGAATAGGAAGGGTTTGGAGGGATATGGGCCGGGTGCTGGCAGGTGGGACTAGATTGGGTTGGAACTTCTGATCAGCTTGGACGAGTTGGATGGAAGGGTCTGTTTCCATCCTGTGCATCTCTATGAATCTATCTGAACACAAAATAAAACTTTTCACTATACCTAGGTACATGTGACAATAATAAATCAAATCAAATCAAGGAATGGCTTCTATCTGCACTGTAACAGTCCTGTGCTTCAGTGATTGACAGTCCTTCTGATCTTTGGCCAAAGCTTTTCTAGATAAATTGTAACTTTTACCCATCTGTTCATACTGCAAAGGGAGCTGAAATTCTTGGCTCAACATTTCTTTTTCAGTTCAAGAACTGAATTATCAGTAAAGATTTTGTTTTCTTCCATGTCTCCACTTTATGTAAATATTATAAACCAAAGCAAACCTTACCTCCACCAGAAACAAAAACAGAAATTGCAGGAGAAACTCAGCAGGTCTGGCAGCATCTAAAGAGAGAAAGCAGCATTCCTGTTTCGAGTCCAGTTCTGCTCAGTTCTGTTTTTGTCTCTGATTTTAAGCATCCGCAGTTCTTTGATTATTTTTCTTATCTCTGCCAGGTCTGAACATCAATCGATTTTTGGTTCTGTTAGTAGCCCTCTTGAGTCCAAATGCTTTATTTCTGACCCATGATGAATTTTTAACCTTTCTAGCTCTATCCACTTTTCTTTGTCCGTGGGTTTTTTCTCGAGTTTACTTCATTCAGACAAATCATCACTGCTGGTAGCTAGGTATGTTCTAAGGATTCTGCAACTCTTAATTTATGTATTGCTTTGAAATGTCTGGTCTTACCTATGATTGTTAGCATTAGTGTTAAAATTATTGCCCTACTTCGATCTTAGTTCAAACCATTATAATTCTGCTCTCGAAGGCGAAAATGACTGTTATATTATTGCCTTGGCCATATGCAAAAATCATTGACCTTTTCTGAGAGGGTAACACTGTAATCTTTGTCACTGGTTTCTTACATTTTCTTGAATATTTCAGACTGTGTTTAAATTCCTGAAGATTCCTGAAGAAGGGCTTATGCCCGAAACGTCAACTAACATTTGGATATTGCTTTTCCATTTGGGAAAACTCCTTTGACACTGTGATCACACTTTTGGATGGGATTTGGGATATATAAGCATCTTCTTTTTCCCCTCCAGCTTTAATTTCTGATTTACTTCCCAATACTTCTGCTATTTTAGCAAAGCCATTTTGACTACTAGTCCATTGCAATATCTTCCCTTAGAGTTTCCTACTTTAGATTAGATTAGATTACTTACAGTGTGGAAACAGGCCCTTCGGCCCAACAAGTCCACACCGACCCGCCGAACCGCAACCCACCCATACATTTACCCCCTTACCTAACACTACGGGCAATTTAGCATGGCCAATTCACCTGACCTGCACATCTTTGGACTGTGGGAGGAAACCGGAGCACCCGGAGGAAACCCACGCAGACACGGGGAGAACATGCAAACTCCACACAGTCAGTCGCCTGAGGCGGGAATTGAACCCAGGTCTCTGGCGCTGTGAGGCAGCAGTGCTAACCACTGTGCCACTGTGCCGCCCACGATGCTTCTTTCTGACTTGCTCTGCTCTCCCCTTACATTCCCCTTCAAATCAAGGTTCACCATCCAAGCAAACTCCTCCTTTGTCCCCAGAACAATGAAACACTTAAATTCCTCCTTCCCAACCTCACCTACCCAGTTCCTGCTTGTTGAACTTCCTCATTTCTTTTATCGTAATCAAAATTGATCACTTGCCTTATCTTCCTTTCCTAAACAAAGGAAAATACGCTCGAGTCAATCAGCAGAAGAGGTTTGGATTTTCTTCTTTGGATTTGGGATTGGATTCAAGGCACTGTCCAGCGAATAAGGGGTTATTTTGGGTTGTCCTCACTTTGAACAACTTCTCCTTTAACTCCTCTCACTTGTTTCAGCTCAGAGGGATGTCCATGGGTACTCACATAGGCCTCAGTTATGCCTGTCTCTTTTTGGGGTATGTGGGGCATTCCTTGTTCCAGTCTTATTCCAGCCCCACCCACAAGTCTTTCAACTGTACATTGATGACATCATCCATGCTGCTTTCCTCTCTTGTCTGGAATTGGAAAGGTTAATCGATTTCACTTCCAACTTCCACCCTGTTCTCACCTTCACCTGGTCCATATCTGACTCCTTACCTTCCCTTCCTCGACATCTCTATTTCCATTTCTGGGAATAGGCTGGTCACCAATATCCATTGCAAACTCACTGAAACCCACAGTTGCCGTGACTATATATCCTCACACCCTGCTTCCTGTAAAGACTCCGTTTCATTCTCCTAATTCCTCCGTCTCCTTTGCATCTGTTCTGATGATGCCAACTTCGACAAGGGGGTCTCCAAAATGTCCATCTTCTTCCTTAACTAAGGATTCCCCACCACTGTGGTTGCTAGGACCCTCAGCTGTGTCCAACCCATTTCCTCACCCCCTGTTTTCCCTCACACATTAGCCATAGGGGCTCCCTTGTCGTCACCTACCACAGCATCCTCACCCAGGGGATCATTATCCACCATTTCCATCAGCTCCAGTGGGTTGTCATCACCAGACACATCGCCTACCCTTTCTATTCGGCCATCTGCAGAGACTGTTCCCTCTGGGGCACTTTGGGAGTGGAGAAGAAGTGAAGCGATATGTCCCACAGCCCAAGGGCACCTTCCCTCACAACTGCAGAAGTTGTAACACCTGCCTGTTTACTTCCTGCTCACTACCCAAGGTCCCAGACACACCTTCCAGGTGAAGCAGCAATTTACCTGCACTTCACTCAATCTAATCTGCTGCACTCGCTGCTCACAGACTGGGGAGACAACTTTGCGAAACACCTTCATTCCATCTGCAAAAAGACCCTGTGCTTCTGTGTGCCTGACACTTCAACACCCCACCCTGTTCCCTGGCCACATTGCTGCCTCAGGCAGTGTTCCAGAGAAGCTCAGCACAAGCTGAAAGAACAGCACGTCATTTTCCACTTAGGAACTGTATAGCCTTCTGGACTCAACATCAAGTTTAACAATTTTGGGGCCTGAGACACCTTCTCCCATGTTCTTATCCCAACCCCCCACACACCAGGCCTTGTTTTCATATGGGCTGCTACCACATATAACCCATTGTCAGCTACTAACCGTCCCTATTCGCTGACCTATTCATTCTCCCAGGCTGATCTTTACCCATTCCTTTGTCCAACTGTTGGGCTCTTTTTTTGGACTCCATCTCCACCTATCATTTACTCCTTGCCATCCCCTTCCCCATCTCCATCCTATATACCAGCCTTTTCCTAGCAACAATCAGTTCCGAAGAAGGGTCAATGGACCCGAAACATTAACTCTGCTTTCTGTACATCGACACTGCCAGATCTGATGAGTTTTTCCCGCAATTTCTAATTTTGTTTTTGATTTCCAGCATCTGCAATTCTTTGGCTTTTCTGAAGAAACTACATTACTTTTCCTCTTGGTCTTCCAATGGGAAATCTGATCCTTGTTGATGCTTTCCTGATTTGTACAGCTTAATAAGGAGTAAAGGGAAGTACTTTTTGAAAGGTGGAGAGAAATTTCCTTCAACATCACCATGGCCTAACCCCCCTGATGTTGAGTCTGTAGAGATGTTTGTGAAGAAACACCCTGTATCAGACAATGCAGTTTGCATTCATGTTTAGCTGCTTTGGTTCACAGAGCCTTATTGTGCCAGACACTGGCTGCATTAGGTTTCGAAATCCTTCAAAATGTTTGATGGGATGAGTAACTGTTCACAAACTGCTGCCATCTGAAAACTGCAGCGGGTGTGGGACGTGTTTAAGCTGGTGTGGTGAGGAAGAGGCAACAACAAGAAGTTGCAATTGTGTGGCTATCCTCCATACAGTTTAAAAAAAAAACCCAAAGCACTTCGCCGGAAGTTATTCAAGATTTGGCATCGAGTCATTAAAAGAGAGACCATAAAACACAATGAAAAGCTGGGTGAGAGAGGGTGGCTTTAAGATGGAGAGAGAAGTTTAAAAGACTGAATTTCAGAGCTTAGATACATTCTGTAAATTTCTCTACTTCTGCAATCTAATTCTCTGCCAAATGTTTGTTTAGATTCAGACAGCGGGTTCACACATGGACACATGGGATATGCCATATCAAAAACGTACAGTGTGACAGAGAACAGATATGGCTGCGTTATTGCCAATGTTCCTGCCTTGGAGTTAATGGCCCTCTATGTTGCTGCGGCCATGCATGATTATGACCACCCAGGAAGAACCAATGCCTTTCTGGTGGCAACCAGTGCACCACAGGTATGGCAAGATGCAAGAGATGTTTCCATTATGCTCTGAATGTTTCACATTTTTAAACTCTACCGTTGATGTTTTGATTTTTTAAAATAAATATTTCCATTGAAAAGCTTTTTAAAATCTTTTACAAAGCATTTATATGTGGAGGAAAAAAAACACCATCAAAACAGAAAAGAAAACAGTTCAAAGAACAAGGCCATAACATAGTGCCATTGTTAGAAACAACGCACTATTCTACCAAATCAAACCTATCTACTTAACTGAAACTTGCCAAACAAAGACTGTTTGAATTTGGAGATAAGCCTGGTAATTATCTGGCTTATTTAGCTAGGAGGAAAAAAGCCTCCCAATCTATTACTTCTGTTCGGGAGAAGGCTGGTACCATTACCTGTGATTCGAAAAAGATCAATGCTAGGTTTAGGGAATATTTTGAGGAGCTTTATCGGTCGGAGGGAAGCGAACACGATACAATGAGAATGCAGTCCTTCTTTGAAAATCTGGACCTCCCCAATGTGAGTAAGGAGCAGCCTTCTGTTTTGAATGTGCCTCTAACAGTACAGGAAGTGCAGGAAGCAATAAGATATCTCCAAGGTGGCAAAGCACCAGGGCCAGATGGACTCCCAACTAAATTTTATAAGGAATTCATAAACATATTAGTGGAACTACTTCTGGGGATGTACAAATACTCTTATACACAGGATTGTCTGCCGTCTACTCTTAGGGAAGTTATGTCTCCCTTATTTTAAAGAAAGGGAAGAACCCTGACGTTTTGATTTTTTGTTTGACGTTAGATGTGCCGCAGGATTCCTAGTGACGCAGTAGGTAAAAGCTGCAAATACAGCTGCAAAAGGCAGAGAGTGGTCATTATCACAACTATGCAAAGCACACGGTTATTCCATAGAACACAATTGAAAACACTCCACAAAGGCTGGTTTCCTGTCACCAAGTCACTCTTTACTTACACTTGCACTGTACATGATGCTGACCCAGCTAGCTCAAAGCTGACTCCCAGGGTGAACAGAGCTTCCTGACACTCCTGTTTATTTTTTTTTCTTTTTTCTTTAGTTTTAATTAACCCCCACACTACCACCTAAGTGCGGTAGTGCTTATTTTATCCCAGTACCCATGGTGTGTGTGTGCAGGTGTGAGACACAGTGAGAGACACAAAGTGCACGAAGACACTCCTGTTTATATCTGTCAGCCAGGGCTCCCTGATTGGACCAGGTTAACAGCCCCAATCAGGGAACTCATGTTCTGTGAGCTCCTCCCCTCCCCTTGGCTGACCTCATTACAATCTCTACAACAAAGACAAATTTTCATTTCACATTATAGACATGGATGGTCCACTAGATTAGAAACTGGCTTTTTCCCTTTGGATCTTGGCTTCAATTTGAGTCCAAATTCACTGGACAAAGTCTTCTTGGTGTATTTACTGGTAGGTATTCACTTTCAGTCTAATCCTGTCCCTAATTTAGTAGCTAGGAGAAAGTGGGGACTGTAGATGCTGGAGAATCAGTGATGAAGGGTGTACACCGGGAATATCAATTGTCCTGCTCCTCGGATGCTGCCTGACCTGCTGTGCTTCTTCCAGTGCCGCACTTTTCATCCCTAATTTAGTATTAATTAGCAGGTGTCACTCTGAAAGGATTTTCATTTGCAATTATTAACGCAGTGTAATTACACTACATTTTTAAAAAAAGTAGATTTGTTTCATTGTTTTTATCCATTGTTTCCTTATTCATTCCTGAAGAAGGGCTAATGCCCGAAACGTCGATTCTCCTGTTCCCTAGATGCTGCCTGACCTGCTGCGCTTTTCCAGCAACACATTTCCATCTCTGATCTCCAGCATCTGCAGACCTCACTTTTTCCTTATTCAGAGGCAACAGGCTTGACATTTCTAGCCTTGACCATGTCCCATGCGGTGATCAGATTAACTCACTCACCATTAACGCACGCTTGTCTTGTCATTCTTTGTGCAAAGTGCCAGCTGTGGATCAGTGTTGACTTTCTAATCTCTGAGTCTGAGGCCTGTGGGGTAAGGCCTCACTCCAGAGATTGAGGATGATTCAGGTTGGCTCCCATGCCGTACGAAGGAAGTGCTAACCTGTCAGAGGTGCTGTCTTTTGGGTGAGATGCTGAATAAAGGGTCTGCCCATACTCTCAATTGGCCATAAATGATTTAGTGGCATCATTTTGAAATGTATCTCCAGACCAAGAGCACTGAAATAAGTTAGCTGGCCATTTTATTGTTTTCAGGATGTTCATAGAATCCCTACAGTGTGGAAACAGACCATTCGGCCCAACAAGTCCAAACTGACCCTCTGAAGAGTAACCGACACAGACCCATTCCCCTCGCCTATTACTCTATATTTACCCCTGACTAATTCACCTAACCTGTGAGGAGAAAGTGAGGTCTGCAGATGCTGGAGATCAGAGCTGAAAATGTGTTGCTGGAAAAGCGCAGCAGGTCAGGCAGCATCCAGGGAACAGGAGAATCGACGTTTCGGGCATAAGCCCTTCTTCAGGAATCAGGAAAGTTTGTCCAGCAGGCTAAGATAAAAGGTAGAGAGGAGGGGCGTCGGAAATGTGATAGGTGGAAAGAGGTCAAGGTGAGGGTGATAGGTCAGACTGGGGTGGGGGTGGAGAGGTCAGGAAGAAGATTGCAGGTTAGGAAGGCGGTGCTGAGTTCGATGGATTTGACTGAGACAAGGTGGGGGGAGGCGAAATGAGGAAATTGGTGAAATCCGAGTTGACTTGCAGTGCGTTTCAGAGCAGGCCGCCTACTTGCGGAGTGTTTCAGAGCAGGCCGCCTACTTGCGGAGCATTTCAGAGAACACCTCTGGGACACCCGGACCAACCAACCCAACCACCCTGTGGCTCAACACTTCAACTCCCCCTCCCACTCCACCAAGGATATGCGGGTCTTTGGACTCCTCCATCGCCAGACCACAACAACACGACGGTTGGAGGAAGAGTGCCTCATCTTCCGCCTAGGAACCCTCCAACCACATGGGATGAACTCGGATTTCACCATTTTCAGCTCTAATTCACCTAACCTACGCATCACTGAATGCTATGGCAATTTAGCATGGCCAATCCACCTGATCTGCACGTCTTTGGACTGTGGGAGGAAACTGAAGTACCTGCAGGGAACCCACGCAGACACGGGGAGAATGTGTAGACTCATTCTTGTTTATATCACTACATTCCTAACTCAACTGAGACCTAAGACTAAACTTCTTAAGTTTCTGAAATATTTTAAATGTTGAAAAAAAAAATTCTGAGGCAAGGATCTTTCAAAGATCGATACTTCCAAGCTGGTGACCGAGAAGGACAATCTCCCCCTACCCCACCCCACCAAGCCACAACCCATCCTGACTTCGAAATATAACACAGTCACATCCTGAACTCCCTCCCTAAAACACTGTGGGTGACCCTCCACTCAAGGATTGCAACAGTTCAAGCCTGAAGCTCACTACCACCAAAGATAATTGAAGGTGGGCAATAAATGCTGGCCCAACCAACGATGCCTACAGCTGACATTTTTTTAGATCAGATTCCCTACAGTGTGGAAATAGGCCCAATATTTCCACACCGACCCCTCCAAAGAGTAACCCACCCAGACCCATTCCCCTACCCTACTCTATATTAACCCATGACTCATGCACCTAGCACTGTGGGCAATTTAGCATGGCCAATTCACTTGACCTGCACATCTTTGGATTGTGGGAGGAAACCAAAGCACCCAGAGGAAACCCCCACAGACACGGGGAGAATGTGCAAACTCCACACAGACAGTCGCCCAAGGCTGGAATCGAATCGAGGTCCCTGGTGCTGTGAGGCAGCAGTGCTAACCACTGAGGCACCGTGCCGCCCAGCTCAAGAATTAATTTTTAAAAACACGTTGCTGGTAGTGCTTAGTTTGTTGATTCCATTCCTGTGTAATATTAAGTGCCAGCCTTGATGATCAATGTATCCCAGCATTTAACTTCAACCTATAATTTACACACCTACTGAGTAGCTAACTCCAGTTGTGTTTCATTGCAGGCTGTTCTATATAATGACCGCTCAGTATTGGAGAACCACCACGCTGCTTCAGCGTGGAACCTTTTCATGTCACAACAGGATTACAACTTCTTGGTCAACTTGGACCACGTTGAATTCAAGAGATTCCGATTTCTTGTGATTGAAGCCATACTAGCCACAGATCTTAAGAAACATTTCGACTTCCTCGCTGAGTTCAATGCCAAGGTAATCTGGTTAATCTGAATTCATTGGTCATGGATTTTGCTTGAATGATATTAGCAACTTCAAATGAGGATCACATTCATTGAAAGTTTGATCAGTGACAAATCAATGATCACAATAGAGTCATACGTTCATACAGCACAGAAACAGACCCTATGGTCCAACTTGTCCATGCCGACCAAGTCTGCCAAACTAAACCAGTCCACTTGTCTGCATTTGGCCCTTATCCCTCCAAACCTTTCCTATTCACTTACCTATCCAAATGGCTTTTAAATTTTGTAACTGTACCTGCACCTATCACTTCCTCGGGCAGTTCATTCCGCATATGAGCCACCTTCTGTGTGAAAGTGTTACCCTGCAGGCCCCTTTTAAATCTTTCTCCTCTCACTGAAATATATGCCCCCTTGTTTTGAACTCTCACAGGGGTAATTACAGGCAAAACAAGCCACTCTTAGCTCTTCAAAAAATAGAGTCCCCGGTTTCAACTGTATCCATATGGTTTGATTGCATTTGTCTGTAGTCCTTCATTTCAAGGGACGATCTAGTGTGTTTGGAACAGTTTGTGTGAGGATGAATTTTCTGGTACTATTTTCAGTTTTTTTCTCTTACCACTTTGAAGCCATTGTTCTATAATCACAACTTGATTCATCATTATGTGCACCTCGGCAGTCTCCCTTGACCTTACAGTGCAGTACCAATGTCAATGGCCAGGACAAATGCTGTGCGACATGGGTTCAGATCTCATTTGTCGAATCTGAATTAAATTAATAAATCAAAACAATGAATATATAGTACATCTCCGTAATGGTGGGTATGTTAATTATCATCGATTGCTATGCAAAACCATCAAGTTGATTAATATCCTCTGAGTAGCCAAGTCAGCAATTCAGTTCGAGGGCAATTTGGGGTGGATTTGGCCAGCAGTGCCAAATTCCTATGGAAGAATATCTTATTTGTTCTTCTTCTGATGCTACTCTCCAAAATTGAGATGTTTAGTCTCTGTTACTCGAATCTTTGACGCTCTGTATTGCATCCACCACTTAAATTTTGCCCTTATCTATAAAGAGACCAGAACTGGGCATAATACTCAAGGCGAATTCTAATTACACGATTATATCTTTTGAATCATGATCTCCTTTAGCTTATCTTGTTTTGTGGTTTCTTAATTCAAAGCTTTCTTGAATTTATTGATCACTACACTGTAATGATGGAACACTTTGTTCTTATACATCTAAGGTCTCTCTTCGGTCTCTTTCAGCATCGTTATATTTGAAAGCACAATTCATTCAGTACATATGTCTACTATCCTTCCTGCATTTTGTCCTCCACAATTGTTCATGCTTAATTACTCTTACATTTCTTCTGGCCACTCAAATAGTTTATCCAATATCTTCTGTACTTTTACATTACCATCTCTAATTCCTGTTCTTTTCCTCATTTGGTCTCATCTCCAAACTTGACTAACTTTGAATCCAGGTGAATATATGAATTGCAAATAGTATTTATGTCCCAACAGCGAACCCTGAGCTACTGCATCCAGTATTTCTCTCCGATATGTCTCCTCTAACCACCTCTGGGCTATTTGTTGCTCTTTAACAAGATTTACTCTGAATCCCAACAGCTTTAAGTTAGGTCAACTGCAATTCACATAAAAAGCCATCAGAAATCTGGTTAGAATGGGCTACTAACAAGCCATTGAAATTGGTACTTCCTCAAGGAAGTTAATTATTTGGCGAGGCAAGATGTGGTTCTACTGTTGGCTGTTGGTTACTGACTTTCTGATGGAAAGATAGTCCGTTGAGTTAAATGCTAGTGATTCTTCGCATTATCTAAATCTAAATTATCAGGTTCTGGAATAAGACTGATAGGTCTGTGGTTCCCTAAATCTAGGTGAAAGTGAGGACTGCAGAAGCTGGAGATTAGAGTGGTGTTGGAAAAGCACAGCAAGTCAGGCAGCATCTGAGGAGCAGGAAAACTGACGTTTCAGGCAGGAGCCCTTCATCAGCTTCCTTAAATCTGCTTTGTCATTCTTTTCTGAATGCAGATCTCACATTAACCCATTCCAATCTAATGATATAGATTCAGTCACCTTTGAGTGTCTTTCAGCTTATTTGACTTACACACCCATTGTTCTTGGAACTGTGTTTACTGTTTTGGAACAGCCATGTGCATTTTGGACCAAAGTCTTTAAAGTGTGTCTCCCCCTCCCCAAGCAACTCTCCTCCCCAGAGAGCTGTGGAAGCTGGATCACCAATTTAGCTTAAGGCTATGTCGGAGAGATTTTTTGTCAAGGAGGGGCTGAGGTTATGTGGGGCTGGCAAGAAAGTGCAATTTAGGCCACAGTCAAATCATTTTATTGAATTGTGGAGCACACTGGAGGGGCTGAATGGCCTTCTCCTGTTCTTATTTCTCATGATCTGCTTCACTGTCATTGAATAGTCTCAGTCCAGTTAACTTGCTTAAATTTACCCTAATTTCTTTCAGTATTGACCTTGTCAAAGTTATGTATCTGGTTGGTGGTTTTAGTCGTTGCTGAATCCCACATCATGTGAAACTTTCTGATTCTGCATCAATTCAAAGACACAATGGTTTCTGTGTTTGGATGATTCACAATTACTCAGTCAAAATGAATAATGCTCCTTGTAGGTTCCCAAATATAAAGCCATGCGTGATGTTCATCAGTCTGGTTCCCAAACAACCTGGGATTTCCTCCATTTACACATGATTGATTCAAGTTACTTCTGAAAGTAACTTGCCTCTTCTCACCTCCCCTTTCCAGTCTGTTCAAAGGTCAGCCTGCCCACTTTTCTGGTGATCTGTGTTATAACTCAAGTATGATATATTATTCAAAAACGTAGGGCAGTTACCTCAAGAGTTCAATTGGATTTAAGTTTGCTAAACTTCTAGTCAAGAAATAGAATCATAAATTCAAAGAGTACAGAAGGAGGCTATGGATCCCATTGAGTCTCAAAAAAAGCAAAGATGCTTCCCCATCTTTACCTCACAGCCTGGAGAATTATTCCACCTCACTTTGTTTGATTATCAGTGTATGAATAATATAAACATTTGTTCACACTTTACTGGGGATTCTGTTCATATGTAGCTGGGTCAGGTTTTTCATTTCGGTATAAATGACCTGGGAAATTCATTTAGATTGAATTAGGTGCTAGCTTTATATTAAAATCAATTTCAATTTGAATTTACATGCATTCAGTTTAAATTAATATTGATCCGAGGGACCAGTAAACTTAATAACATTTTAACTCATTCAAAATCATTCTCTTGCATGGTAGCTCGATGGTTAGCACTGCTGCCTCACAGCGCCAGGGACCAGAGTTCAATTCCCACCTCGGGCAACAGTCTGTGTGGAGTTTGTACATTCTCCCCGTGTCAGCATGGGTTACCTCCGGGCGCTCTGGTTTCCTCCCACAGTCCAAAGATATGCAGATCAGGTGAATTAGCCATGCTAAATTGCCCACAGTGTTAGGTGCATTGGTCAGAGGTAAATACAGGGTAGAGGATTGGGTTTGGGTGGGTTACTCTTCGGAGGGTCGATATGGTCTTGCTGGGCCAAATGGCCTGTTTCCACATGTAGAGATTCTACTCTAAACAGCAGTTACAGTCAGGTCCAATAGACAGTGACATTGAACTGGAAATAGCAATCTTAGCTCTGTGTGCATAAAGCACAATCTTGATGTGTGGTACAAGATGTTAATGTGCAATACACACTGTTAATAAGCAGCAATGTGAATTTACACTACACGGTCATGCTGGACGATATATGTTGTAAATGTACAGACATGGCATGTCAAAGCTCCAATCTACAGTCACTCACACTGACAGAATGCAATGCTTTGCCCTTCATTCTAAGCGAACTTGATAACAGAGGTCTGTTCTTAGAGAGAAAACTCATCTTCTCCAGTAATTTCCTGTCTATTCGGTAAGGCGCAGCCTTACGGCTCATTTCCAAATACTGCTGAACCAATTTGTAATTGTTTGCCCTCATTACCATAAACCATTGTAGGTGAATGAAGAGGTCGGACCAGGTATTGACTGGGCAAATGAAAACGATCGCTTGCTGGTTTGTCAAATGTGCATTAAGCTCGCTGACATCAATGGGCCGGCCAAATGTAAGGAGCTCCATTTAAAATGGACTGAAGGCATCGTTAATGAGTTCTACGAGCAGGTTAGTCATGAATGAATGAATTGCTCATGCTTTGTTTCACCTATTTTTGTGCCATTGTTGCATCAAAAAGAAAACTTAGCGTCGGAAATCAGTTGAGTCCAGACACATTGTAGGGCAGGTGCTCATGGGCAGCCTTGCTGAGGAATGATGGTTACTGCTCTAGATGTCACAAACATAGAAATTCAGATTTGCTGCACATTAATTTAAGTGATTGGCCAAGCATGCCCTCATGGTTCCCGGTCAAGTTACCTCACCAGTGCCTCTAGTGAGTCACTCGTGACTTATGCCATTTGATCAGGAAATCAGACCTTAAAAATAATGCTAGATATTGAAGAGCATGTGTAAGAATTCTGAAGTTGGCCCAATTTTGGACAAAGTGTACTGGTCAGTCTGATGATAGAAAATGTAACAAAACAAATCTCCATTCCATTACATTGTCCAGCAGTTTCCACTGTGAATAGTACTTGCTGTGTGAGAACAAGCACAGCATTGAAATACAGATGAAGTGGAAAGGAGGTTTAACCAAATCTTTAATTCATTAACTCCACAAATTCACTTGCAGGGTACTGATATGGAGGTCTGTCCAGTGATGGGACTTGCCCGAGATCACAAAAGGACCTCAGGTTATAGATTTTTGCAAGTTCATTCATAGCATCCCTATAGTGTGGAAGCAGGCCATTCAGCCCATTAAGTCCACGCCAACTATCCGAAGAGCGTATCACTCAGACACACCCCTCTCCCCTGTATCTATAACCTTGCATTTCCCATGGCTAATCCACCTCGCCTGCACATGCCTTGAGAATATGGGTAATTTAGCATGGCCAATCCATCTAACCTACACACCTTTGGACAATGGGAGGAAACTAGAGCACCCAGAGGAAACCCACACAGTCTTGGGGAGAATGTGCAAACTCCACACAGAGTCACCCAAGGGTGGAATCAAACCCAGGTCCCTGGTGCTGCGAGGCAGCAATGCTAACCACAGTCACCGTGCTGGGATTTAGGCTGGTGTACTCTAGTAACAACCCAAATGCACAGCTCTTTCACAATTGTAGATTCTGCCAGAAACTGAGAAGAGCTAAGACCACATGCATGACCCTGACAGGAACCTATGCTATATGAATCACTCCTTATTCACAGAAGTGAATATGGCCCAGTTTGCCCAATACTAGCTACAGTTGCTAGGAAAGCCAAATCTCTATTGTTTGACACAAAATTTGCTGCCTGTTTCATAGTTAGCCGAGAGAAGCTAGTGGGTGAGCTGCCTTCTTAAATCACTGGAGTCCATGTGGTGAAGATGCTGAAATAATACTGTTAAAGTAATTGAGTACTAGGATTTTGCCTGAGTGATCACAAACTAATGGTAATACCAGAAGCCACACAACACCAGGTTATAGTTCAACAGGTTTATTTGAAATCATAAGCTTTTGGAGCGCTGCTCCTCTGTCTGGTGAAGTGGACGAAAGTGTATAGGCACAGAATTTATAGGCCGAGAGATAATGGCAAGGTAATTTCAGATAATTGGGAGTGTCAAAAGTTAGTACAAATGGTGTGAGTGAAGTGTCAACAAGCTGAATAACAAATCTTTACAGGTGATCAAAAGTGTCAGATGGTGTGAGTGAAGTTTTAATAGCTGAATAGCAAATGAAGGGATGATCAATGATCCGATTAATTGAGACAGAGACATAATTATAAAAAACCAAAAGTAAGATGGGGCTAGAGACAAACCAAGTGGCTGGAATGACATGATAGGTGTAAGAGGCACACAATGAGGGTCTTCATGGGTATGAAACTTAGCCTCAACCATGATCTTGGAATCATGTCGTGCTTACATGTAACCCCAACACACATCTATGTTTGTAAAATCTTCCTTACTGTCCTGTTTTGACACCATCACCTCTATAATGTGTTAGGGTCTCTCTACCTGTATTAGTTTGTACAGTTTTGGATTACTTGCTACTTTGGTTAGACTTTGTCAAACAACTCTTGTACCTAGCATGTTGTTCCAGCCATTTGATTTGTCTCTCGCACTATCTAATTTTTATTTTTTTGTAATTATCTCTCTGCTTCAATTAATTGGATCATAGGTCATCCCTTCAATGTTGATACTTCACTCACATAATTTGTACTATCTTTTCACAATCAAAGTTTGTGAGAAGGTTTGTAGCTCGGGTGCTCGTTGTTGTGGTTCTGTTCGCCGAGCTGGGAATATGTGTTGCAGACGTTTCGTCCCCTGTCTAGGTGACATCCTCGGTGCTTGGGAGCCTCCTGTGAAGCGCTTCTGTGATCTTTCCTCCGGCATTTGTAGTGGTTTGAATCTGCCACTTCTGGTTGTCAGTTCCAGCTGTCCGTTGCAGTGGTCAGTATATTGGGTCCAGGGAATTCCTAGAGGCATGGCACTCATCCACAGATTCAATCAATAAGCACATTGACCTGGACCCAATATACCGGCCACTGCAGCGGACAGCTGGAACTGACAACCGGAAGCGGCAGATTCAAACCACTACAAATGCCGGAGGAAAGATCACAGAAGCACTTCACAGGAGGCTCCCAAGCACTGAGGATGTCACCTAGACAGGGGACGAAACGTCTGCAACACAAATTCCCAGCTCGGCGAACAGAACCACAACATCTTTTGACACTCCTAATTACCTGGAATTAACTTGCAATGATCTCTCCTGCTGTGAATTCTGTGCCTGTGTGCTTTCCTTCACTTCAACAGTGCAGCAGTGCTCCGAAACCTTGTGATTTTAAGTGAATCTGTTGGACTATAACCTGATATTGTGTGACTTCTGACTTTATCACCATCCCAGTCCAACACTGGCACCTCCACATCATGGTAATATATGTATAAGTCAGTGGCCACATGCAGGGGAACTTGCAACTGACAATTTTTTCCACAAATGTGCTGCCTTTATCCTTCATGATGGTGGAGGTCATGGGGCTTAGGATTGGTCTCTGGTCTAAATGTTGGGGAATTGCCATCCTGTATCCTGTGAATGGTACACAGTGAAGTGCTGTCAAAAAATTGTACTGACAAGATTTCTCCAGAGTTGGAGAGAGAGAGAAAGAGAGAGAGAGAGGGAAGATGCAAAACTGGTAAATCATTTCCATGTTCCTAACTGATTTGACTTTGGTGTACAGGGTGATGAGGAGTCAAGCCTCGGGCTTCCCATCAGCCCATTTATGGACCGTTCAGCTCCTCAGCTGGCCAAACTTCAGGAATCCTTCATTACACACATTGTGGGGCCATTGTGTAACTCCTATAACTCAGCAGGGCTCATACCAGGGAGATGGGTGGAGGATGATGATGAAGATGAAGAGGAAGAGGACGATGATGATGCTGAAACAACAGAGGAGGAAGGCACAGAAACGTTGGAAACAAGGCGAAGTGAGTATTATTTATTCCCAAAAGAAATGCTATCAAAGATAATCAGTATGGTACTAGCTGTATCCGAGGCATGGTCTTTTTGATCAAATATTTAAATGGCAAGGGAAATGAGGAATGTTTAATTCATTTCATTTTGAGCTTTGAATGTATTGGATGGTTTGCGCCAGTGTCTGGCGGATCTGCAGTTTTGTTGCAGTATTTGTTGACTGATTCCTTTAAGCCTTAATACAGCTTAATGGGTGCCACGTAGCCAGGTGTACAGCTGGTGACAAACTGTGTCAGTGACCCATGAGATTTCCCAGTCATCACACCTTGGCCGAACATTGTCCAGCACAGGTGCAAGCTGTGGATCTGTTGGTGTTGATTCCCTTCCAGAATCGGTGCCATAAAGTCAGCAATTAAAATGTCTGAGAATGAGGTTTGTGATAGAATTAAGGCAGGTCAGAAAATGCATTATTTCTTGTATGAGTCAGATTTGTCTATTGATGAATACAGAGTTCAAAATAAAAACATTTGAGTGTTGAACAATTTATTATCTGGAAGGAATTGGTTTACTTATTCAATCACCAGTTGAGATTAATCCCAATTCTTTATGTACAAATACACAAAATAATGTGTGACATTTAACATTTGTTTGCAATGCTATAGAAACGCAAGCCTTACATTAGACGTAAAGCTGTTAATAATCTGGAAGGAGTCAGAGCAGGCAACAATTTCTGACCTAGTGATATTAACTTTGTTTCTCTCTCCATAGTTGCTACCATTTTCTGACTTTTTATTTAGTTCTTATTACAGATTTCTAGTATCCAAAGTGTTTTACTATCCTAGACATTACATTGCATTCAAATTGAATCGGTTGAGGGCTGAAATAGTTTTCAGTGAACTTTGTCATAAAGCAAATTGTTTTTCTTTTACATGGTGATGTGACATCTTAGTCCATCATTGCCTCCTTTGTTAATCCTGTCACTGATTTGTATACCTTCTTGGATAATTCCTCATGCTACCTGATGACATGCTGTCAGACGGGTGGCATTGCTTGGTATTGTGCTGCTGGATGACATATTGCAGGCTGAATGTAATTATACATCTACATTACTTTGTGGCTTTCTATTCCCTCATTATCATGTTAAACATCTCTATTTATGGGTCTTGATTGGATTTTGGTGAAAGTAAACAACTCTACCCAGATGACTCCAAAATTAGATTAGATTAGTTTTGATTTTAGATTACTTACAGTGTGGAAACAGGCCCTTCAGTCCAACAAATCCACACCGACCCTCCGAAGACCAACCCACCCAGTGCCATTCCCCTACATTTACCCCTACACCTAACACTACGGGCAATTCACCTGACCTGCACATTTTTGGACTGTGGGAGGAAACCAGAGCACCTGGAGGAAACCCACACAGACACGGGGAGAATGTGCAAACTCCACACAAACAGTTGCCCGAGGCTGGAATTGAACCTGGGTCTCTGGCACTGTGAGGCAGCAGTGCTAACCACCGTGCCACCCATTAATGGAGTGGTGAACAGTGAAGAAGGTTATCTAAGATTATAAAGAGATGTTGATCAATTGGGTGAATGGGCTGTGGAGTGACAGATGGAGTTTAATTTGGATAAATGTGAGATACTACATTTTGGTAAAACAAACAAGGACAGGATTTATACAGTTAATGGTAGGCCCCTGGATAGATTAGATTAGATTCTGGATTAGAGTGGTGCTGGAAAAGCACAGCAGTTCAGGCAGCATCCAAGGAGCAGGAAAATCGACATTTCAGGCAAAAGCCCTTCATCAGGAATAGAGGTAGAGTGCCTGCAGGGTGGAGCGATAAATGGGAGGGGGATGGGGATGGGGAGAAAGTAGCATAGAGTACAATAGGTGAATGGGGGTGGGGATGGAGGTGATCAGTCAGAGAGGAGGGTGGGGTAGGGTAGCAAAGAGTACAGTAGGTGAATGGGGATGGGGATGAAGGTGATAAGTCAGGGAGGAGGGTGGAGTGGATAGGTGGAAAGGAAGATAGGAAGGTAGGACAGGTCATGGGGACAGTGCTGAGCTGGAAGGTTGGAACTGGGGTAAGGTGTGGGAAGGGGAAATGAGGAAACTGGTGATGCGCTGGGGTTGAAGTGTTCCGAGGTGGAAGATGAGGCGTTCTTCCTCCAGGCGTCTGGTGGTGAGAGAGCGGCAGTGAAGGAGGTGAAGGAGGCCCAGGACCTCCATGTCCTCAGCAGAGTGGGAGGGGGAGTTGAAATGTTGGACCATAGGGCGGTGTGGTTGATTGGTGCGGGTGTCCCAGAGATGTTCTCTAAAGCACTCTGCTAGGAGGCGCCCAGTCTCCCCAATGTAGAGGAGACTGTATCGGGAGCAACGGATACAATAAATGACATTGGTGGATGTGCAGGTGAAACTTTGATGGATGTGGAATGCTCCTTTGGGGCCTTGGATGGAGGTGAGGGAGGAGATGTGGGCGCAGGTTTTGCAAATCCTGCAGTGGCAGGGGAAGTTGCCAGGATGGGAGGGTGGGTTGTTGGGGGGCGTGGACCTGACCAGGTAGTCATGGAGGGAATGGTCTTTGCGGAAGGCGGAAAGGGGTGGGGAGGGAAATATATCCTGGTGGTGTGGTCCATTTGGAGGTCGCCTAGATTAGATTCCCTACAGTGTGGAAACAGGCCCTTTGGCCCAACAAGTCCACACCGATCCTCCAAAGAGTAACCACCCTGACCCATTTCCCTCTGACTAATGCACTTAATACTACGGGCAATTTAGCATGGCCAATTCACCTGACCTGCACATCTTTGGACTGTGGGAGGACACCCACGCAGACACGGGGAGAATGTGCAAACTCCACACAGACAGTCACCCAAGGCTGGAATTGAACCCAGGACCTTGGTGCTGTGAGCCACCGTGCCGCCCACGGTAGTGTTGTAGAACATAGACCTCGTGGTTCAGATACATCATTTTTTAAAATTTGCATCACACATAGGCAGTGGTTAATATGTTTAACACACTTGCCTTCATTGCTCAGATCTTTGAGTCCCGGATTTGGGATGCTATGTTGAGGTTGTACAGAATGTTGGTGAAGTTTCTTCTGGAGTACTGTGTCCGGTCCTGGTCACCCTGTTATAGGAAGGATGTTACTAAACTGGAGAGGGTTCAGAAATAATTTACCAGGATGCTGCCAGGAATGGAGGAATTAAATTATAAAAATAGGCTGGGACTTTTTTCACTGGAGAATGGAGGTCGTGGGGTGATGTTACAGAGCTTTAAGAAATCATAAGGGGCATGGATAAGGTGAGTAGCAACAGTCTTTTCCTCAGGGTAGGGACTTCAAAACCAGGGCGCATTGCTTAAGGTGAGAGGAGAAAGATTTAAAAAGGGCATGGGAGCAACTTTTTTTACACAGAGAGTGATTCGTGTGTGGAATGAACTACCAGAGAATGTGGTGATGCAGGTACATTTGCAACATTTAAAAGACATTTGGATAAGTTCATGAATAGGAAAGGTTTGGAGGGAATAGAGTCGGTGTGGACTGGTTGGACTGAAGGGTCTGTTTTCGTGCTGTATGACTATGGCACATTGGATACTCTTTTTCTGTCAGCAATTGGTATCATTTGTGTGATTGCACATTCGTCTCTGGAACTTGAACTGGCACATTCAATAGCTCAGGATTTCTACTGTACTGTGTAAAAATAAACAAAAAAAAAACCTGGCAGCTGCAAAGCACTTTCTCCTTGGGTATCAACATGCTCCACATACACAGAGAGTGATCAAACTGTGAAACTTGTTACTACATGGAGTGGTTGGAGCAAAGAATAGGTGCATTTAAGGAAAAGCTAGATCAGTACATGAGGGAGAAATTAGTTATAATTGGAAGGGAAGGAGTTTGTAGTTAGTTCAGAAGCTAGTTAATTGAGTGCAAGAAATTAAACTGGGATGATGACCTTGAACAAGCAAACATCAATTTTGATTTGTTGATCAATTTTGACTTGTTGAGCTAAACTGTAAAATTCAACATGATTCGACACAGAGTGATATTTGTTCACATGCAGTGATGGCTTTTACCTGTAGGAGATTGGGAAGTGACTTTGCTGCCACCTAGACCCTAAACGCTAGATAAATTTCCAGTCAGTTCATGTCGCAAAGCTATTTGCCATTCGGATTCATTTCTGCAAGGAACCTGGAACTTGCAAAGATCAAAGTAGATTTCCTGTTGTTGCCTCCAGCCTTTCACACGGGAATGCAATAGTTCATTCTTTGTGAGAAACATTGGATTAGAGATAACCTTGGTGTTGAATCTTATTCATACTTCTGGCTGAAATGTGTATTGGTTTTCAATCCTTCCGCACTTTCAGTTTTATTATATAAAACCATCATCACTATAGTTAGTACTGTTGGAATGGCATCAAGAAATCATTATCCTTGACTCCAAATCCTAGAGCTTTAAAATCACTGCAAGAGTGCATCTACTACTTTAAAGAAATACCCTTTGTCTGCACAAAGCCTATCCTGTCCAATATCACTGATCAATCTGCAAAAATATTCATGCCTTCTATCAGTATCCGCCAACCAGCCCATCAGAATGGAACACTTAACCAAGTTCCAGTCCAGTGCATCACCCCTGTACTTGCTGACCTACCCTGGGTCTTTAATCCAGGTATGCCAGGATTGCTCTGTGAAGTTAACAGAGATCCCAAAGGTTGGTCATCCTAACCAGCACTGTGTTTCGGAAGGCCCAAAGAGTCCATAATTAGCAGCTATAGGTTTAGAATAAGGAGATGGAAGATTCCGAGGGAATTTGAGGGGAAACCTTCTCATCCACAGACTGCTGGGAGTCTGGAACTCATTGCCCAAAAGGATGGTGGGAGGCAGCAACAGTCAACAATTTAAAAAGTACTTGGATATCCATTTGAAGTGCTGTAACCTCTACAGCTACAGACCATGAACTAGAAAGTAGGATTTAGGGTGGATGTTCATCTGTCATTTGGCATAATAGGCCAGTTTCTAATGCTGTAAATTTCTAGGTGTCTACTTCTGCACTCCTCCAAATCTGGCCTCTTGAATAATCTAGTTTTTCATCTGTCCGTCGTTGCTATCGATGCTTTGTACTGTTTAGAATTTAAGATCAGGAAATCCACCGCTAAACCGCTCCACTGCTCTGTACCTCCGCCCATTCCATAAATTTAGTTGAAACATGTTCTGCAACCAAGCATTGGCCACCTGCCCTCATGACATTCTGAGAAGGAGAGGGAACATCCAAACTGAGTATGTGTTTTAGGTTAATGAGCTTGAACCAGTGAGACAAATCAACCTAACTGTAGATAGACAGGGGGTGGTGTGGTGGTGGTGGTGTTCAATGTCCATCATCAGGTGTGGTCCAATAATAGCTGGTCAGGTCCTAAAGGACATAGCTGCTAGACTCCGTCTGCAACAGGTGGTGAGGGAGCCAACAAGAAGGCAGAATAATCTCAACCACATCTTAACCAATCTACCTGTCCATCCATGACAGTATTGGTAAGTGTGGCCACCATACAGTCCTTATGGAGAAAAAGTCCCACCTTCACATTCAGGATACTCTCTATCAGGTTGTATGTATGGTGCTACCGTGCTGTAAATGGGACAGACCTTGACAAAGCTAGCCAATTAAAACTGGGTATCTATGAGATGCCATGGGCCATCAGCAGCCAATGTTGCAACCTATAACCTTTTAGCTCAGCATATTCCCCCACCCTACCATTACCACTAAGCAGGGGATTAACCGTGGTTCAGTGAACAGTGCAGGAGGGCATGCCAGGAGCAGCACCAGGCACACGTGAAATTGAGGTGTCAACCTGATGAAGCTACAACATAGGACTACTTCAATGCGATGCAGCATGCAATAGAAAAAGCTAAGCAATCTCACAAACCAACAGTAAGCTCTGCAGTCTTGAATAGTGGTGGACAATTAAACAAATAAATGGAAGGGAGAAGTTCCACCAATATCCCTAACCTCAATGCAGAGGGAATCCAGCACATCAATGCCAAAGCCAAGGCTGTTGTGTTTGCAACAGTCTTCAGCCAGAAGTACTGAGTGGATGATCCATCTCAACCACAGATACTATCCTTCAATCAATTTAATTCAATCCATGTGATATCAAGAACCAGCTGAAGTCATTACAATGGCTTTGGGCCCTGACAACATTCTGGCAATAGTACTGAAGACTCATGTACCAGAACTAGTCACACGCTTAGCCAAGCTGCTCCAGTGTAGCTACAACATTGGCATCTACCCAACAATATGTAAAATTACCTGGATATGCCCTGTACACAAGAAAGGGGCAAATCCATTCAACCTGGTAAGTTACAGCACCATCAGTCTACTTCTAGAGGGGGATGTGAAAGAGACTTCCCTTGACACGAATGCAGTATTTGGCCGAGTGTGACATCGACGAGCTCCTGGTGAAATTGGAATCAATGGGAATCAAGCATAAAGAATTCTCTGCTGGTTGGAGTCATATTTGCCACAAAGGGAAGATGGTTGTGGTTATAGAGTCATAGAGATGTACAGCATGGAAACAGACCCTTCGGTCCAACCTGTCCATGCCAACCAGATATTCAAACCCAATCTAGTCCCACTTGCCAGTACCCGGCCCATATCCCAGTGGTTGTTGGAGGTCAGTCATCTCAGCTCCGGGACATCTCTGAGGAGTTCCTCACGGAGTATCTTGGGCCCAACCATCCCCAGCTGCTTCATCAATCACCTTTCCTCCATCATAAGGCCAGAAATGGGAACAATACCAATAATTGAATAATATTCAGTGTTATTCATGACTTCTCAGATATTGAAGTAGTTTAGATTCCCTACAGTGCGGAAACAGGCTCTTCGGCCCAACCAGTCCACACCGACCCTCCGAAGAGTAACCCACCCAGACCCATTTCCCTCTGACTAATGCACCTAACACTATGGGCAATTTTAGCATGGCCAATTCACCTGACTTGCACATCTTTGGATTGTGGGAGGAAACCCAAGCAAACACAGGGAGAATGTGCAAACTCCACACAGACAGTCACCTGAGGCTGGAATCGATCCTGGGACCCTGGTGCTGTGAGGCAGCAGTGCTAACCACTGAGCCACCATGATGCCCCAAAGTACATGAATGCTGGAAATCTGAAACAAACACAGAGAATGCTGGAGAAACTCAGCAGGTCTGGCAGTGCCTGTGTAGGGAGAAACAGAATTAATGTATCACGTCTGATTAGATTCCCTACAGTGTGGAAACAGGCCCTTCGGCCCAACAAGTCCACACCAACACTCCGAAGAGTAACCCACCCAGACCCATTTCCCTCTGACTGATGCACCTAACATTATGGGCAATTTTTGCATGGCCAATTCACCTGCCCTGCACATCTTTGGACTGCGGGAGAAAACCCACGCAGACACTGGGAGAATGTGCAAACTCCACACAGACAGTCACCCGAGGCTGGAATTGAACCTGGGACCAAGGGTCAAATGCAGCAAAACCTGAACAACATCCAATCTTTTTTTAAAAAATTAACCTACTTTTCTAATCAATCTGTCCAGAGATGGTGTTACACACCTCCGGAGCATGTGAGACTTGAATCCAGGCCTTCAGGTCCAGGGATGGGGATACTACCACTGTGCCAGAGGGGAGCTCCAGCATCCAGTCTATTGCTGATAAGTGACAAGTAACATTTGTGCTACACGAATGCCCGGCAATGAACATCTCCACCAAAAGTGAATCTGACCATTGCCCATTAATACTCATTGGGATTATCTTTGCTGAATCCTCCATTATCATCATCGTAGGGGGTGAGCATTGATCAGAAACTGAACTGGATTAGTCATGTTCATACTGTGTCTACAAGAACAGGCCAGATTCTAGGCATTCTGCAGTAACTCATTCCTGATTCCCAAAATCTAGCCGCCTTCTCCAAGACGCAAGGAAAGTGATGGAATACTCCCCACTTGCCCTGGATCGGTGCAGCTCCAACTCTCCTGAAGCTTGACATCATCCAGCACAAAGCAGCCCGCTTGATTGGCACCCATATAAGTCCTTCAAGCATTCACTCCATGACTAATGCACACTGGCAGCATTGTGTACCACCTAATAGATGCATTCACTGCAATAATTCACCAAGGCCCCTTCAAGAGTACCTACCAAACCCCTGGCCTCTATTGCCTAGAACGAGGGCAACAGATTCATAGGAGAACCAACACACCAAGTTCCCCTCCAAGTCATATGCCATCCCGACATAGAACTATATGACTGTTTTGTCTCTGTCACTGGGTCAACATTGCTATTTGCTGTCAGATTTTATTTGATAATTTCCTCTGAAGTACTCTGTAAAATTTTAATCATGTGAAAGGCACTGTAAGAAGGCAAGTTATAGATGTTCTGGTAACCAACTTCATTAGTCAAACATTGACGACATCAAGGCTTTGACCCGGCACAAACTCAGTGCTCTCACCACCTACTCCATCGTTCTCTTTAGCCACTGTCACAAATGCTTTGTTAACCGCAGCCTCCAACCTGAATTATATAATTTCTACAGTGTGGAAGCAGGCAATTTGGCCCCTCAAGTCCACACTAACCCTTCGAAGAGCGTCCTACCCAACCCCAGCCATCCCAATCCTATCCCTGTAACCCTGCGTTCCCTGTCACTAACCTGCCTAGCCTGCACATCTCTGGACAGTATGGGCAATTTGGCATGGCCAATCCACCTAACCTGTATATCTTTGGACAGTGGAAGGAAACCGGAGCACCTGGAGGAAACCCATGCAGACAAGGGGAGAATGTGCAAACTCCACACAGATAGTTACCTGGGGTTGGAATCCAACCCAGGTCCCTGGCACTGTGAGGCAGCAGTGCTAAATACTGAGTCACTGTGCCACACTGTGAGACATTGAAGCTTCTGAGGCTATGCCCTTTCCATCGTCATGCTTTTCAGTTAGAGTGTTTGTAAGTTCTTTTACAAATTTATCACTAGCTCCTTGCTTTGATATTCTGTGGGGGTGCAATCAGTCTAAGATGCAGAACAGGCAAAATAGCTCATTGACCTCAAATCTACTGACATCAACGTAGCTAAATAACAAGTGGGTAATGGACTGAGTTAATTCCACACACTCTGTGCCCCTGTCTAAATTTAATTCAATTCCCATCAACTCAAGATGCACAACCAAAGATGCCATCTCTTTTTTTTTCACTGGTTTAAGCTTTTTCTTCTGTCTTCCTTAATGACCCATCTACATATTGGAAATACCACAGCATACAAGGTTACAGGTCAAGTCCTGGGAAAGGGGATTAGAATAGATGGGTGTTTAATGACTGGCATGGCCTGAAGGGGCTGTTTCTGTGCTGTAAAAACTCTTGTGACTCTAAATCACTCTGTGCCACTCTTCAATACGTATTGTTCAATTTGATACAGGGGATTGTGTGTGATACACCTGCATGTGGTAATGGGGAGAGAGAGAGACTGTGTTCTACCTTTACTGATCTTATCACAGCGTTGTAAATGCCTGTAAAACTTCAACATTTCATGCAGCAGGATTTATTAAGCAGCTGCTGGTAACAATTATTGATTAATGTTCCCCAGAAATAAAATATAAACTCTAAACACCTCCCTACAGTCAGTGGCCCATATCACTGTCAGCAAATATATAGCCACAGTCAGCAGTCTTGTTTATTGCAATGTTGGTGCCACAAAACACAAATCTTATCCAATCCATAAATTAATCCCTTTGTATTAGGTTCCATGATTGGCATCTGTCTTATATCCCTTGATCTACTTTATAGCCTGACTTAACTGTCTTTTACTCATTTGCCATCTATTTCTGCGTGAGTTCTAATTAATCCCCTCTTGAATTTTCTCTAGCTGTCAATAAAATAAACTTTTCCATGAGTGAATGACATCATTTGACATTTAAAATTCTGGCTTGCTCTGACATTTTGTGCCTGAATGTCAGTTGTATAGGTGGGGCAGGCAAGACAGATGGAAAGATAAACGCTATTTTAGCGAGCAACGTCCCCTTCAGCTTTTCTTCCTCGTTTGTTGAATTATGCGGGACACTCTTCAAAGGAATATTGTATTCAAGTTAACAGCATAGAAATTTCTTCTTGGGATGGGGCATCATCGGCGAGATTAGAAATTGTTGGCTATCCCTCAGTTCCCTTGGAAAGGTGATGGTCTCCATCGCCACCATGGATTGGAGGAATCCAACTTTGTTAGTCCTAACTTTAAATGCATAGTATCCACTGGTATTGCACACTATGCATTGTCATATCGGTATGAGAGACAGTGTTAACTGGATCCAAGCTTGGAGGTGAATTATTAGCAAAAACAGAGTTTGTTTATTTATTTATAATCAAAGTCTCCCAGCTCTTTCTCGCCAATTCCCCCCACCACCAAAAATAAAATCAGTTCCAGTTGGACATTGTAGGACTAGGTAAGGAGTAGCGAATTGGCAACCCTCTTTTCAAATTTCTCAGTTGCCTTGACAAAAATGTGTATTTTTTTAGCATGAACCTGTCTCTAACAAAAAGAATAGTAATCCCCCTGTTTACTGTATCTGTGGAGAGACAATAACATGGTTCTCTTGAGTTAAAGGAAATAACAGTTTTATCCTGTACTCACGCTGAGATGTGACATCATGCAAACACAAGTATGAAGTTAAAGAGGAATACGTTTTATGTATGTCAGTGTTTGGTCCCCTTGCTGAAACCATTTCAATCCATGAAAGCCCCAGTATTAACCTCAAAACTCAAAAATCGATTATCCATATTTTATCACTATCTTTGCTATCCATATGACAATTAATTAACACCATCTTTTATTCTCTTTCAACCTTAACGACTTGATGTTGACGCAAGGTGCGTCCGATTTAACAAGCAGGGGCTTGAGATTTCAACTAGACCTTCAGAAAAAGGCCAGGCACTCCTCCACAGGATGTGAGAGGAAATTAATGGATTGGTTTCACCAGTTCCCCTTCAGCCTTGTCCTATGGCAACATTGGCAGAGGGCCCGGGTACACACTGTGGACTAGTCGGGAACCATTGAGACCAAATAAAAGGGGAGAAGATAACATTTTATACAAAAAAAGACTTGAAGAAAATGTTTGTGTGTGACCCAGCAGTAAAAATAATGCATCATGGCACCATTGTTATGGAAATGTCCTGGATATGGCATTATCAACAATATGGGGAGGCATTGGCTTAGTGGTAATATTGCTGGACTGTTTAATCCAGAGACCAAGGTAATGTTCCGGGCACCCAGGTTCGAATCCCACCACAACAGAATCCGAATTCAATAAGTATCTGTAATTAGGAGTCCAATGATGACTGTGAATCCATTGTTGATTTTTGGAAAAAAACCCATCTGGTTCACTAATATCCTTTCAGGAGGGAAACAGACATCCTTACCTGGTCTGGCCTGCCTGTGACTCCAGACCCTCAGCAATGCCACTGAGTTTTAACTGTCCTCTGGTCAATTAGGGATGGACAGTAAATCCTGCCTAGGCGGTAATGCCCTCATCCCGTGAATGAATAATTATTTTAAAAAAGGTAAAGTTGCCATGGACCAAGCCAATCACAGAACTGCTGTCTTGATTGAGAAAGAGATAACTGATGGTGGTTGACCATAGCCCAGGTGAGGTTGAGAAGGTGATTTCTTCATGGTAGCCTTAGCCAATGTGGGAATATCAACATCAATAGTTATCTTGAAATAATGTTCCTGAAATCACAATGTTTTTGTGTCATTTTCAAAAGGCATTGAATCCCATTATAAATGGGACAAGTTACCATTAAGATGTTACATTTCATACATGATTTGGAGATGCCAGTGTTGGACTGGGGTGTACAAAGTTAAAAATCACACAACACCAGGTTATAGTCCAACAGGTTTAATTGGAAGCATACTAGCTTACGGAGCGATGCTCCTTCATCAAATGATAATGGAGGGCTCGATCGTAACACTGAATTTATAGCAAAAATTTATAGTGTGATGTAACTGAAATAATACATTGAAAAATTGATTGTCTGTTAAGCCTTTCATTTATCTCTATTATCTCACTTTTTAGATTAGAATCAATCTAATCATCATGGCATAGACAGAGAACACAGGGGGCTAACACCTTCAACATATTGTAACCCTCACCCTCACCTTGACCTCTTTCCACCTATCACATTTCCAACGCCCCTCCTCCAAGTCCCTCCTCCCTACCTTTTATCTTCTCCTGCTGAACACTCTCTACTCATTCCTGAAGAAGGGCCTGTGCCCGAAACGTCGAATCTCCTGTTCCCTGGATGCTGCCTGACCTGCTGTGCTGTTCCAGCAATAAAGTTTCAACCTTCAACATATTGTCTAGCTATCACCATTGTTAACAGCTAACCCGAGAATGCAACTTTAAAAAAAAAGGTTTTGTGATTTACACATGAAAGAAGTGAAACTATCACGGTATTCTAACAGATGAAAGGCTTAACAGACAATCAATTTTTCAATGTATAATTTCAGTTACATCACACTGTAAATTTTTGCTATAAATTCTGTGTTACGATCGAGCCCTCCACTATCACCTGATGAAGGAGCATCGCTCCGAAAGCTAGTGTGCTTCCAATTAAACCTGTTGCACTATAACCTGGTGTTGTGTGATTTTTAACATTTCATACAGGTTTCAAAGAGGTGTAGAATCCCCTACAGTGTAGAAAGAGGCCCTTTGGCTCAACAAGTCCACGCTGACCCTCTGAAGTGTAACCACCCAGACTCATTCCCCTACCCTGTTATCCTCCATTTACCCCTGACTAATGCACCTAACCTACACATCCCCGTACACTGTGGGCCATTTAACATGGCCAGTTCACATAAACTGCACATCTTCGGGCTGTGGGAGGACACCAGAGGAAACCCATGCAGACACGGGGAGAATGTGCAAACTCCACACAGACAGTCCCCCAAGGCTGGAACCTAGGTCACTCTGCTGTGAGGCAGCAGTGCTAACCACTGAGCCACCATGCCGCCTTTGAAACTAATGAATGAAATACAATTTCACATTGTATTTGACCAAATGTATATGCTATGCATGTTTTGCTCGGTAAGTGTAACAGTCAATCCTTTGATGTTCAGTTTCTACTGCTTGTAGTAGATGAGTTGGAATTAATGTGATTTTACCACTGATGCCATACACGATAAAACCAAAATCCAAAGTAACCAGCAATTTTTTTAAAAATTTGCACCTAGCAGCTACTTCTCCCAGTTATGAGCAGTTGCATCCAGAATTTCATCATTAAAGTAATCACACTTTAACTAACTTCACTAGCTGATTGATGTTTGATCTATTCTACCTGAAATTGGCAAGTTCTTATTGAATTGTCTGAAATAGTCAGTGTACTTATTAGACTCTAAGTGGAGCCTTTTTAATTGCTGTCACATAATAGCAACCGGTCAACAGCATGTTCTTCGTATTGAAGGCTGCCTGTGATGAGCATGGACAATGTAAAGACAGTGGAGACTGTACTTGAGAGAGGTTGCTCTGTTGTACAATGTGTCATTGACAAAAAAAAGTAGAAAATGCCATTCAAGAATGACTAGTTTGTAGGGACTTCCATTGACCTGCAATTGTTGCTCACATATATCACCTTATATAAGTGAGATACAAACTAATTTATCTCTTTCAACTCTTGCCCAACAGTGGGAGAGGGATGTAGGAAACGAAGAAAAGTCTTCTGCCAGATTACGCAGCACCTGATGGAAAACCATGAAATGTGGAAGAAGGTAATTGAAGAGGAACAGAGGGAAGCAGAGCTCGAACAGCAAGACCAGTCCTCCCTGCATCAAAGCTCAGAGACAATCCAAGCAATTACTGAGGAAGAGGAGGAGAAGAATAATGAAGAATCAGAAGGGACGTCAGAGACGCAAATTAGTTTGAATCCAAACACAACCAATGAGACATTAGGAGATGATAAAAATGACTGAATTGTGCATCAATGTTTTTTATTCTGTTCCAGCACAAGACTTTGACACAATACTGTAGATGTTTAGGACAATGTGCCTACAGCTGTGATGGTGTAAAGTTGCTATGAAGGAGAAGAACAGGACTAAAGAAACCTCACCAAGGAAGCTTCTGAATTGCACCACTGGCTGAATTAGACTTTGAACACTCAATGGTTATCCAGTAGGACTATGGTGTACTTCTTCATTGACATATCTTGTTTAACAACACACGCATCTGTAAAAGGAAAACACACTGATTTGTTGTCCGACCACAGTGGCCGTCAAAATGAAGGAAGACGTACTTCGAAAGCAAATACGTGGCAGAAAATGCTGCGGTACTCAGTCTGTAGCTTTTGCTCTATTTTGAGTGAAAGTTGAAAGCTTTATCAGAGTTTAGGATATGGCCTGCCAATATCTTTTGTGTACATAACCTTGTAGCTCACCAGCTTTGTATAAGCAATCTCTGTGTAGCTGTAGTACTTGTACATTGCGAAAATGGACATGAACAAATGTTTTAGAAACAGACTGGCAGACATATGGAGGGCCATTTCACTTTATAAAAGGTACATGCTACAAGCCAAACTCCTAGTTAAGGATTTATATCCATTTTGAATATTTTTATTGTTTATTTACATTCAATGATAATTACTTGCAAAAGATAACAGTTTATTGTAGATATAAAGAACATTTTCTATTGGCTTTTGTAAATAGCAAGCTCTCAAACCAATTTTGTGATTTTGTAAAGATGGTTATGAAAATATCACATTTGAAAAATTCTTATTGTACTGACATGACTTAGTACATTCTTATATTATGCCAGCATAATTTAATACATGCAAGTTGAGGTGCGTACTGAACTTTAAAAGATGATCATTATTCGGATTATATTCGCATTGACCCTTAAGATACTGTTTACTGGTGATGGTACTGAGTTGATTTGCAATAGAATTACAGTACAGCCTGACACTTCCTGAGGGCCCACTCTCTGTGCATCTTAGATATTGTGTGATAGTTGGTGCTGTGAATTACAGTACTGTTCCCATTTACTATTTGAGTCCATCTAGGAATGAGCTGTTGGACAGTCTAACACAGCATCAGTTTATGTTGAAGTTATTCAGTCTGTCTCCACACCTTGCATGAGTTGTTTGAAAACTAATATTTACTGAGCTAAGAGTTCCCCTTTCTTCAATCCTGATTATCATTTCATATTTTTCATACTTTGTTTGGGTCCAAGTCATATTCCCACGATGAGGTTTGATGGATCTAAAAACCTGAGTGCCCTTCTAATAAAATACTCCGGCCCATAGATAAAACTATAATGCTGTGCAATACATAGTGGGTTCATGTTAAATTCGCGAAAATTGCCTTTTGCCGAGGTTAGGCAGGACTGAAGAATTGTGTTTTAATACACAAAGTGTAATGGAAATCTTAACCCCCCCCCGCCCCTCCATTTCATTTCAGAACTGTTGATGTTTGAGTCAAGTTAACATTTTAATATTCATGAGCTCCACCTCCCAGCAGTGACCCCTGAAGGGCCTGTCCCTGTGCTGTGCTGTTCAATATTCTATGTTCAAAACTGAGCTTGATTGATTTTGCTTAGGCAGGGAAGGGTTAGAAAATCATGGAAGAGAGATGGAGTTAAGATATAAATGAGCTATGATCTGTTTGAATGGTGGAAGATGCTCCACCTGATGAATGGCCTACTGTTGTCCCCATGTTCCTAAGACCTTAATGTTCCTTTCAACTCTGGGGCTGAACCTTACCATTTGTGGCTAAATGGGAGTCACGATGTGTTTGGTGCAATGAGTCTTGCATTGAGACTGAGTGCATTTACTCACCATGTCTTGCCAGATTCACCACATTAGTCGCAGCTGGAGCCCTCGCAATGAGTATCACATCCTATCTCTGCCCCAGCTTACCTTGTGCCGTTCACAGAGGAACGTATCGCTCACAGAGGACCTCCACAAGAGCAGCATCCCTTGGGGCCACGTTATCTTCAAAGCCCATTGCACATTAGTAGGCGTGCTGCCATTTACATAGCCTGCTCCTCGGCTGTGTTAGGCATCAGGCAGAGGAGGAGAGGCTCACACGTTGGCTTCTTGGAGAGGGACATGGAGGCACTTTTGGATGGGGTAGTGGAGCGAAGAGGAGTTCTCGTCCCAGAGGACTGGCAGGAGTGGACACATCACCACACTATGTCAGCCTGGTGGGAGATCACCACACAGGTCAGTGCCATCTCCATGATGAGGCAGACTGGACATCAGTGCAGGAAGAAGGTCAGTGATCTCCTCCCCTCTGCCAGAGTAAGTGTAATACTCGGCCCTCTGCTGCCTAACACTTCACTGTGCACCAACCTCCCAGCAAAGCTGTGACACCCCTTCTGTTGCATGAAACCCCTCCCCTCACTCTCTGTTTTTACCTCCCCATCCTTCTATATGACTAAACCCCCCTCCTCAGGTCCGGTATGCTGCCTGCCCACTCTCTCAGAACACCTCACCAATGTGTGCCATCCCCTACAGCCGTACTACACACGTGTGCCTTACTCATTTGGCCCCTTCATGCTATTGCAGGCGAAGGCATCCCATAATACGTCAGAATGATGTCAGAGCGTTTTTAGATTAGATTAGATTACATTACAATGTGGAAACAGGCCCTTCGGCCCAACAAGTCCACACCGACCCGCCGAAGCGTAACCCACCCATACCCCTACATTTACCCCTTACCTAACACTACGGGCAATTTAGCGTGGCCAATTCACCTGACCTGTACATCTTTGGACTGTGGGAGGAAACCGGAGCACCCGGAGGAAACCCACACAGACACGGGGAGAACGTGCAAACTCCACACAGTCAGTCGCCTGAGGCAGGAATTGAACCCGGGTCTATGAGGGGCTGTGTTGGACATCTGTGTCCTCAAACATACACCCACCCGCCACAACTGCCACCACTCTGACCAGAGAAGACATGGACTGCTCCTCGGGGTGGGGGGGAATGTGGAGACATCAATCTCCTGACAGGCGGGCAAGTGACATTAGTCATCCCCCATTAACCAGGTGTCAGATACAACTCCAGACCACTGGCTGGGAAGCATTGTGCCTTACAGGTGCCCACAAGGAGACAGCTTGGTGCCAGGAGGTGCCCAACCAGAGCAAAGGGATCTCTTCCTGGAGCCTGCACAGTTTCCATCCAGGAGAGTGCAGATATGGCCAGATTCTCCACCACCTCCTCCAACTACACCTCCAACTAGACCTCCAACTGCACCACCTCCTCCAACTACACCTCCATCTGTACCACCTCCTCCAACTACACCTCCATCTGTACCACCTCCTCCAACTACACCTCCATCTGTACCACCTCCTCCAACTACACCTCCATCTGTACCACCTCCTCCAACTACACCCCCATCTGTACCACCTCCTCCAACTACACCCCCATCTGTACCACCTCCTCCAACTACACCTCCATCTGTACCACCGCCTCCAACTACACCCCCATCTGCACCACCGCCTCCAACTACACCTCCATCTGTACCACCTCCTCCAACTACACCTCCAACTGCACCACCTCCTCCAACTACACCCCCATCTGTACCACCTCCTCCAACTACACCTCCAACTGCACCACCGCCTCCAACTACACCTCCATCTGTACCACCTCCTCCAACTACACCTCCATCTGTACCACCTCCTCCAACTACACCCCCATCTGTACCACCTCCTCCAACTACACCTCCATCTGTACCACCTCCTCCAACTACACCCCCATCTGCACCACCTCCTCCAACTACACCCCCATCTGTACCACCTCCTCCAACTACACCTCCAACTGCACCACCTCCTCCAACTACACCCCCATCTGTACCACCTCCTCCAACTACACCTCCAACTGCACCACCTCCTCCAACTACACCTCCAACTGCACCACCTCCTCCAACTACACTTCCAACTGCACCACCTCCTCCAACTACACCCCCATCTGTACCACCTCCTCCAACTACACTTCCAACTGCACCACCGCCTCCACTACACCCCCATCTGTACCAACTCCTCCAACTGCACCACCTCCTCCAACTACACCACCTCCTCCAACTAGACCTCCAACTGCACCACCTCCTCCAACTACACCTCCAACTACACCACCTCCTCCAACTACACCTCCATCTGTACCACCTCCTCCAACTACACCACCTCCTCCAACTACACCTCCAACTACACCACCTCCTCCAACTACACCTCCATCTGTACCACCTCCTCCAACTACACCACCTCCTCCAACTACACCTCCAACTACACCACCTCCTCCAACTACACCCCCATCTGTACCAACTCCTCCAACTACACCCCCATCTGTACCAACTCCTCCAACTACACCCCCATCTGTACCAACTCCTCCAACTACACCTCCAACTACACCACCTCCTCCAACTACACCTCCATCTGTACCAACTCCTCCAACTACACCTCCATCTGTACCACCTCCTCCAACTACACCTCCATCTGTACCAACTCCTCCAACTACACCCCCATCTGTACCAACTCCTCCAACTACACCCCCATCTGTACCAACTCCTCCAACTACACCTCCAACTACACCACCTCCTCCAACTACACCTCCATCTGTACCACCTCCTCCAACTACACCACCTCCTCCAACTACACCTCCAACTACACCACCTCCTCCAACTACACCTCCATCTGTACCAACTCCTCCAACTACACCTCCATCTGTACCACCTCCTCCAACTACACCACCTCCTCCAACTACACTTCCAACTGCACCACCGCCTCCACTACACCCCCATCTGTACCAACTCCTCCAACTACACCCCCATCTGTACCAACTCCTCCAACTACACCTCCATCTGTACCATCGCCTCCAACTACACCCCCATCTGTACTAACTCCTCCAACTACACCCCCATCTGTACCAACTCCTCCAACTACACCTCCAACTGCACCACCTCCACCAACTACACCTCCAACTGCACCACCTCCACCAACTACACCCCCATCTGTACCAACTCCTCCAACTACACCCCCATCTGTACCAACTCCTCCAACTACACCCCCATCTGTACCAACTCCTCCAACTACACCTCCATCTGTACCACCTCCTCCAACTACACCACCTCCTCCAACTACACTTCCAACTGCACTACCGACTCCACTACACCCCCATCTGTACCAACTCCTCCAACTACACCTCCAACTCCACCACCTCCTCCAACTACACCTCCAACTGCACCACCTCCACCAACTACAACTCCAACTGCACCACCTCCTCCAACTACACTCCCATCTCTACCACCTCCTCCAACTACACCTCCATCTGTACCACCACCTCCAACTACAGACCCATCTGCACCACCTCTTCCAACTACACCTCAAACTGCACCACCTCCTCCAACTACACTCCCATCTGTACCACCTCCTCCAACTACACCTTCATCTGTCCCACCACCTCCGACTACACCTCCATCTGTACCACCTCCTCGACTTCATCCCGATCTGTACCACCTCTGCCCACTACACCTCCAACTACACCACCTGCACCAACTACACCACCTCCACCAACTACACACCCTTCTGTCTCACCTCCTCCAACTACACCACCAACTGCACCACCTCCTCCAACTATACCTCAAACTGCACCACCTCCTCCGACTACACCTCCAACTGCACCACCTCCACCAACTATACCTCCATCTGTACCACCTCCTCTGACTACACCTCCATCTGTACCACCTCCTCCGACTACACACCCATCTATACCACCTCCTCTGACTACACCTCCAACTGCAATACCTCCTCCAACTACACCATCTGTACCACCTCCTCCAACGACACCTCCATCCCGATCTGTACTACCACCTCCAACTACACCTCCAACTACACCACCTCCACCAACCACACCACCTCCACCAACTACACCCCCATCTGTCTCACCTCCTCCAACTACACCTCCATCTGTACCACCTCCTCCAACTACACCACCAACTGCACCCCCTCCTCCGACTACACCTCCAACTGCACCACATCCACCAACTACAACTCCAACTGAACCACCTCCTCCAACTACACCGCCATCTGTCCCACCTCATCTGACTACACCTCCAACTGTACCACCTCCTCTGACTACACACCCATCTATACCACCTCCTCTGACTACACCTCCAACTGCAACACCTCCTCCAACTACACCGCCATCTGTACCACCACCTCCAACTACACCTCCATCTGTACCACCTCCTCCGACTACAACTACAACTGCACCACTCCTCCGACTACACCTCCATCTGTCCCATCTCCTCCAAATACACCTCCAACTTCACCACCTCCTCCAACTACACCTCCAATTGCACCACACTCCTCCAACTGCACTACCTCCTCCAACTACACCTCCATCTGTATCACCACCTCCGACTACAACTACAACTGCACCACTCCTCCGACTACACCTCCATCTGTCTCATCTCCTCCAACTACACCTCCATCTGTACCACCTCCTCGGACTACACCTCCAACTACACCTCTAACTGCACCACCTCCTCCAACTACATCCCCATCTGAACCACCTCCTCCAACTACACCTCCAACTGCATCACCTCCTCCAGCTTCACCTCCATCTGTACCACCTCCTCCAACTACACCTCCATCTGTACTACCTCCTCCGACTATACCTCCATCTATACCACCTCCTCCAACAATAGGTCCATCTGTAACACGTCCTCCAACTAAACCCCCATCTGCACCACCTCCTCCAACTACACCTCAAACTGCACTACCTCCTCCAGCTACACACCCATCTGTACCACCTCCTCCAGCTACACCTCCATCTGTACCACCACCTCCAACTACACCTCCATCTGTACCACCTCCTCCAACTACACCTCCATCTGTACCACCACCTCCAACTATACGTACATTTGTACCACCTCCTCCATCTACATCCCCATCTGAACCACCTCCTCCAACTACACCTCCAACTGCACCACCTCCTCCAACTACACCTCCAACTGCATCACCTCCTCCAGCTTCACCTCCATCTGTGCCACCTCCTCCAACTACACCTCCATCTGTACTACCTCCTCCGATTATACCTCCATCTGTACCACCTCCTCCAACAATACATCCATCTGTAACACGTCCTCCAACTAAACCCCCATCTGCACCACCTCCTCCAACTACACCTCAAACTGCACCACCTCCTCCAGCTACACACCCATCTGTACCACCTCCTCCAACTATACGTACATTTGTACCACCTCCTCCATCTACATCTCCATCTGCACCACCTCCTCCAATTACACCTCAAACTGCACCTCCTACTCCAACTACACCCCCATCTGTACCACCTCTCCAATTACACCCCCATCTGTACCACCTTCGCCAACTACACCTCCATCTGTACGACCTCTTCCGACTACACCTCCATCTGCACCACCTCCTCCAACTACATCACCAACTGCACCACCTCCTCCGACTACACCTCCAACTGCATCACTTCCTCCAACTACACCTCCATCTGTATCATCTCCTCCATCTACACCTCAAACTGCACCACCTCCTCTGACAACACCTCCATCTGTACCACCACCTCCAACTACACCCCGATCTGTACCACCTCCTCCATCTACACCTCCATTGTACCACCTCCTCCAACAATGCGTCCATCTGTACCACCTCCTCCAACTACACCTCAAACTGCACCACCTCCTCCAGCTACACCCCCATCTGTACCACCTCCTCCAACTACACCCCCATCTGCACCACCTCCTCCAACTACACCTCCATCTGTACCACCTCCTCCAACTACACCCCCATCCGTAGCACCTCCTCCAACTACACACCCATCAGCACCACCTCCTCCAACTACACACCCATCAGCACCACCTTCTCCAACTACACCTCCATCTGTACCACCTCCTCCAACTACACCCCCATCCGTAGCACCTCCTCCAACTACACACCCATCAGCACCACCTTCTCCAACTACACCCCCATCTGTAGCACCTCCTCCAAGTACAAATCCATCTGTACCTCATCCTCCGACAACACCTCCAAATGCTCCTCCTCCTCCGACTACACCCCCATCCGTACCACCTCCTCCAACTACACCTCCAACTGCACCACCTCCTCCAACTACACCTCCATCTGTACCACCTCCTCCAACTACACCTCCAACTGCACCACCTCCTCCAACTACACCTCCATCTGTACCATCTCCTCCAACTACACACCCATCAGCACCACCTCCTCCGACTACACCTCCATCTGTCCCACCTCCTCCAACTACACCTCCATCTGTACCACCTCCTCGGACTACACCTCCTACTACACCTCTAACTGCACCACCTCCTCCAACTACATCCCCATCTGAACCACCTCCTCCAACTACACCTCCAACTGCACCACCTCCTCCAACTACATGCCCATCTGTACCACCTCCTCCAACTACACCTCCAACTGCACCACCTCCTCCAACTACACCTCCATCTGTACCATCTCCTCCAACTACACACCCATCAGCACCACCTCCTCCGACTACACCTCCATCTGTCCCACCTCCTCCAACTACACCTCCATCTGTACCACCTCCTCGGACTACACCTCCTACTACACCTCTAACTGCACCACCTCCTCCAACTACATCCCCATCTGAACCACCTCCTCCAACTACACCTCCATCTGTACCATCTCCTCCAACTACACACCCATCAGCACCACCTCCTCCGACTACACCTCCATCTGTCCCACCTCCTCCAACTACACCTCCATCTGTACCACCTCCTCGGACTACACCTCCTACTACACCTCCAACTGCACCACCTCCTCCGACTACACCTCCAAATGCTCCACCTCCTCCGACTACACCTCCATCTGTACCACGTCCTCCAACTACACCTCCATCTGTACCACCTCCTCCAACTACACCTCCAACTGCATCACTTCCTCCAGCTTCACCTCCATCTGTGCCACCTCCTCCAACTACACCTCCATCTGTACTACCTCCTCCGACTATACCTCCATCTGTACCACCTCCTCCAACAATAGGTCCATCTGTAACATGTCCTCCAATTAAACCCCCATCTGCACCACCTCCTCCAACTACACCTCAAACTGCACTACCTCCTCCAGCTACACACCCATCTGTACCACCTCCTCCAGCTACACACCCATCTGTACCACCTCCTCCAGCTACACACCCATCTGTACCACCCCCTCCAACTATACGTACATTTGTACCACCTCCTCCAACTACACCCCTATCTGCACCACCTCCTCCAACTACACCTCAAACTGCACCACCTCCCCCAGCTACACCCCCATCTGTACCACCTCCTCCAGCTACACCTCCATCTGTACCACCTCCTCCAACTACACCCCCATCTGCACCATCTCCTCCAACTACACCTCCAACTGCACCACCTTCTCCAACTACACCCCCATCCGTAGCACCTCCTTCCAAGTACAAATCCATCTGTACCACATCCTCCGACAACACCTCCATCTGTACCACCTCCTCCGACTACACCTCCAAATGCTCCACCTCCTCCGACTACACCTCCAACTGCACCACCTCCTCCGACTACACCTCCATCTGTACCACCTCCTCCGACTACACCTCCAACTGCACCACCTCCTCCAACTACACCCCCATCTGCACCATCTCCTCCAACTACACCTCCATCTGTACCACCTCCTCCAACTACACCTCCATCTGTACCACCTCCTCCAACTACACCTCCATCCGTACCACCTCCTCCAACTACACCTCCATCTGTACCGCCTCCTCCAACTACACCACCTTCCGTACCACCTCCTCCAACTACACCCCCATCTGTAGCATCTCCTCCAACTACACCCCCATCTGTACCACCTCCTCCGACTACACCTCCATCTGTACCGCCTCCTCCGACTACACCTCCATCTGTACCACCTCCTCCGACTACACCTCCATCTGTACCGCCTCCTCCAACTACACCTCCATCTGTACCACCTCCTCCAACTACACCCCCATCAGCACCACCTCCTCCAACTACACCTCTATCTGTACCACCTCCTCCATCTACACCTCCATCTGTACCACGTCCTCCAACAATACGTCCATCTGTACCACCTCCTCCAACTACACACCCATCTGCACCAGCTCCTCCAACTACACCTCAAACTGCACCACCTTCTCCAACTAATCCCCCATCTGTACCACCTCCTCCAACTTCACCTCCATCTGCACCACCTCCTCCAACTATAACTCCATCTGTACCACCTCCTCCGACGACACCTCCAATTGCACCACCTCCTCCAACTACACTTCCAACTACTCCACCTCCTCCAACTACACCCCCATCTGTACCACGTCCTCCAACTACACATCCATCTGTACCACCTCCTCCGACTTCACCTCCATCTGTGCCACCTCCTCCGACTTCACCTCCATCTGTACCACCTCCTCCGACAACACCCCCATCTGTATCACCTCCTCCGACGACACCTCCAACTGCACCACCTCCTCAAACTACACCTCTATCTGTACCGCCTCCTCCAACTACATCACTATCTGTACCGCCTCCTCCATGTACACCTCCAACTGCTCCTCCTCCTCCACCTGCTCCTCCTCCACCAGCCCCATCTCCTCCACCTTCCCCATCTCCTCCCATGCCCCACTCTTACACCTGCTCTCCCTCCTCCACCTTCCCCACCTCCTCCAACTGCCCTCCTCCTTCTCCCCCTGCCTCTCCTCCTCTTCCCCTTCTCCTCCTCCTCCACCTGCCCCACCTCCTCCACCTGCCCCTCCTCCTCCCCTGCCCCACCTCCTGCCCCTGCCCCACCTCCTGCCCCTGCCCCTCCTCCTCCACCTGCCCCACATCCTCCAACTGCCCCTCCTTCTCCTCCCCGTCCCTCCTCCACCACCTCTTCCTTCTCCACCTGCTCGACCTCCTCCACCTGCCCCTCCTCCACCACCTCCCCCTCTTCCTCCTCCAGCTGCTCCGTCTCCTCCTCTTGTCCCTCCTCCTCCACCTGCCCCTCCTCCTCCTGCCCCTCCTCCTCCTCCTCCTCCACCTGCCACTCCTCCTCCTCCTGCACCTGCTCCTCCTCCTCCTTCACCTGCCCTCCTCCTCCACCTGCCCCTCCTCCTCCACCTGCTCTGTCTCCTCCACCTGTTCATCCTCCTCCTCCTGCCCCTCCTCCTCCTCCTGCCCCTCCTCCTCCACCTGCCCCTCCTCCTCCTCCTGCCCCTCCTCCTCCACCTGCCCCTCCTCCTCCACCTGCTCCTCTTCCTCCACCTGTACCTCCAACTCCACCTGCCCCTCCTCCTCCACCTGCCCCTCCTCCTCCACCTGCCCCTCCTCCTCCACCTTCCCCTCCTCCTTCACCTGCTCCTGCTCCTCCACCTGCCCCTCCTCCTCTTCCTGCCCCTCTTCTCTCCACCTGCTCCCCCTCCTCCACCTGCCCCTTCTCCTCCATCTTTCCCTCATCTGCCTCCTCTTGTTCCATCTTTACTTCCTCCCTGCCTAACCCCAGTGTCCCCGCCCCCAATTGCTTGAACTTATAGCCGCAGAGCGCCAATCTGCCCCTGGCCAAGAACACCCTCAGTAAGTCTGCCATGTTTAGAGCCAAACACCACCGTTCCACCCCACACCCCCACAACCCCAGCTTCAGGGTCATCCAAGCAAGACTTCAGGTCCAATGGGCTGTACTGAGGAGCAGACTCCCTGCAGTCCATGGGCAGAGCCGGGGACCTCAGTGCTGCTCGGTTGAAATGAGTGCAGGAGAGAAATGGACTCATGGCTGTTGTGAGCAACAGCTGGAGAATAGTTTATTATTCATTATATCTGATATAGTGATTTGTTTATCGTAGTCTGGAATGTCCACAGTTTATTTACAAAGCACTTTTGCGTTGAAAGTTTCTCTCACCACAAACGGAATGTAAATGGTTTTAACGTTTCCTCGTTCCCTGTGTTTCAGTGCTCACATAGTTCTCCCCGTTGCTGTTGTGACTGTAACGGTGTGCCACAGCATCATTCCTTGACCATTAACAAAGCACGGTGGTTTGGGGGTCTGCCATGATGCCAAACACATCATAGGGGAGCGGGGCTAGCAATGTTGCCACATGGCCCTCGCTTCTGTCTGACATCTTATGGCCCCAGCACCCCCTCATTGCCTCCTGTTCAGCTTGCTGGGTACGCAGCAGTGTGTACCTCAGGGAGCCCCCCAGCACTGACAGTCACAGGGAGGCATAGCTAAGATGGTCAATGGTGCAGGATAGCTGTGAGCAGGCACCCTGTATGCTCATGCTTGCCATGGTGGACAACCGTGTTGTTCCATTATGATGGCCCAGTATATGGTCAGAGATGCAGGGTCCTCCCTCACAAGTCACTCACGTAGCCCCACCCCACCCATTGTGAGTCCCTTTGAGCCATTCTCCCCAACATTGTGTGCTATCCTTGTGCCTCTCAATTGGAATGACGGTGAGTGGTCCTTGCCGATCGTTTCGGCCTCGGTGCTAGTTTCACTCTCACTCAGAGCCCCAACATCTCTCTCTCCTTTCTAGCTACCCATTACATCAATCCCATCGCCCTCATACTTCCCCAGGTCATCACCCAAGCTATAAATGTGGGAATGAAACTGCCTATCCCCCATTTCCCCTAGCCCCCTCCTTCCCCATTACTTCAGAATTTTTTAACAACATGCAAAGAGGCCCTTCAGCCCATTGTGCCTGCACCAGTCAGCAAACGTCCATCTCTTCTCATCCTATTTTCTCGCGCTTGTCTCATAGCCTTGTATGTTGTGATATTTCAAGTGCCCGTCCAATTAATCCTTGAAAGTCTTGAAGGTTCCCTCCTCTACCAACCTTTTAGACAGTGAGTTCCAGATACCAACAACCTTCGAGGTGAAAAAGCCTTGCCTCAAAATCCTCTCTGATTCCCTTACTTCCTCAACTCAAAACCACACCCCCAGATTTTTGACCACTCTAGCAAGAGGGAAGGTTTCTCCCCATCCACCCCATCTTAAGCCCCTTCGAACTTTGTACACTTCAATCAGATCCCCCCCTCAGCCTTCTTACTGCTCCAAGGGAAACAACCCAAGCCTCTCGGGCCTCTCTTCATAGTTGAATCCCTCCAACACAAACAACATCCTGGTGAGTCTCTTCTGCACCGTCTTATGGATTGTTAGCCAGAACCACACGCAGTACTCTAGGTGGAGCCTACCTATAGGTACATAGAGCTCCATCATCACCACCCTGCTCTTCTATTCATGGCTTTACCCAATAAAGGCAAAGCATCTCATGTGCTTTCTTAACCACCTTATCTACCTTGTCCTGCTGGTTTAAAGGACATGTACACTAAAGTCCTTCTAAACCTCTGTACTTCCTAGGGTTCTACCATTCCAATGTCTAGCCTTGTTAGTCCTCCCAGAATGCATCACTTAACACTTTGCAAGATAAAATTCCATTTGCTACTGTTTAGCTCATCTGACCAGACCATCTATATCATCCTATGTTTTAAGGCTTTCTATGCTGCCAATTTTCTGGTCATCTGTGAGCTTTCTGATCATAGCTCCGACATTCATGTCTATGTTATTAATGCATACAACAAACAGTAAGGGATCCAGCGCCAAACTCTAAGGTATACCACTGAGCATAGGCTTCCAGTCACAAAAACCACCCTCTGCTTCCTGTCACTGAGCCAATTTTAGATCCAAGTTTCCAAATTGCCTTGGATCACCTGAGCTCTTGGCTTCTTAACCAGACTGCCATATGAGACATACCTAAAGTCTTAAGGGAACACCATCTACCTTATCCTCATGTACACAGTTGTGGGTAGGAAGCCTGGTAAAAACAATGGAATGATTCCCTCTCCCTGTACTATTTCTGTACCCAACATAGCCATACACTCCAGTTGCAGATGTGCCCTGCTGGACCATTCTGCCCTTTCATGACACAGTGCTTGCACATTGGAAACTGTTGTGGTTCTGTTCGCCGAGCTGGAAGTTTTTGTTGCAAACGTTTCGTCCCCTGGCTAGGCGACATCATCAGTGCTTGGGAGCCTCCTGCGAAGCGCTTCTTTGATGTTTCCTCCGGTGTTTATAGTGGTCTGTCCCTGCTGCTTCCGGTTGTCAGTTTCAGCTGTCCGCTGTAGTGGTTGGTATATTGGGTCCAGGTCGATGTGTTTGTTGATGGAGTTTGTGGATGAATGCCATGCCTCTAGGAATTCCCTGGCTGTTCTCTGTCTGGCTTGCCCTATGATAGTAGTATTGTCCCAGTCGAATTCATGTTGCTTGTTGTCTGCGTGTGTGGCTACTAAGGATAGCTGGTCGTGTCGTTTCGTGGCTAGTTGATGTTCATGTATGCGGTTTGTTAGCTGTCTTCCTGTTTGTCCTATATAGTGTTTTGTGCAGTCCTTGCATGGTATTTTGTACACTAGATTAGTTTTGCTCATGTTGGGTATCGGGTCCTTCGTTCTGGTGAATTGTTGTCTGAGCGTGGCAGTTGGTTTGTGTGCCATTATGAGTCCTAGGGGTCGCAGTAGTCTGGCTGTCAGTTCCGAGATGCTCCTGATGTATGGTAGTGTGGCTAGTCCTTTTGGTTGTGGTATGTCCTCGTTCCGTGGTCTTTCTCTTAGGCATCTGTTGATGAAGTTGCGCGGGTTGCACAAATTCAACCCAAACTCTGGGTCAGATATGTCGATGACACATTTGTAATCATTAAAAACACGGAAATAGAAAAAACACACCGGATCATCAACGCCACACTCACAGGAATCCGATTCACGAGAGAAGAAGAAAAGGATAGCCAACTCCCATTCCTAGACGTGATGGTACAGAGAACACCGAACGGAGAATTCACTACAAGGGTATACAGGAAAGCCACACACACAGACCAAGTCCTAAACTATGAAAGTAACCACCCCAACACACAAACGAAGCTGTATCAGGACACTATTCAAAAGGGCCACAACACACTGCAGTACACCAGAACTGCAAAAAGAAGAAGAGGAACACCTATACAAAGTATTCGCCAAAAACAGATACCCGCGCAACTTCATCAACAGATGCCTAAGAGAAAGACCACGGAACGAGGACATACCACCGGAGGAAACATCAAAGAAGCGCTTCGCAGGAGGCTCCCAAGCACTGATGATGTCGCCTAGCCAGGGGACGAAACGTTTGCAACAAAAACTTCCAGCTCGGCGAACAGAACCACAACATCGAGCACCCGAGCTACAAATCTTCGCACAAACTTTGAACATTGGAAACTGCCAGGATAAAAGAAGAGTGCTAATGTCAGTGGTGGAAGGGTATGTATAGCTGGTGCTGGTGGATTACACCCTGCTCTACAGTTTGTCCATGACCAACATGGATCTCCTGGATCAAGCTGGACTGAGCATGAATCCGTTCAGGTTTCCACATTGAGATTTCTTGATGGCTTGGCAAGTTTGGTAAGATGAGAGCCCGTGGTGAATTGAGCTATGAGCAAACTGTACATCAAGCAATACTGAGCGTCATTTGGGAATTAGCTACTGCCTGACGAGAACAAGATCTCTCCATTTGAGTAAAGTATGCGAGATGATCTTGATGTCATAATTGGCCTCCTCAAACATCTCACTCAATTCTACCCCTGACCACACCATTGTTGCTCAGAGTCTGATAAGATTCTGCATAAGGCTTTGCTGCGAAGAGTAAAAGCTCCATTTTATGCATGCAATTCATATTAGATTAGATTAGATTAGATTACTTACAGTGTGGAAACAGGCCCTTCGGCCCAACAAGTCCACACCACCCCGCCGAAGCGCAACCCACCCATACCCCTACATTTACCCCTTTAACCTAACACTACGGGCAATTTAGCATGGCCAATTCACCTGACCCGCACATCTTTGTGACTGTGGGAGGAAACCGGAGCACCCGGAGGAAACCCACGCAGACACGGGGAGAACGTGCAAACTCCACACAGTCAGTCGCCTGAGTCGGGAATTGAACCCGGGTCTCTGGCGCTGTGAGGCAGCAGTGCTAACCACTGTGCCACCGTGCCGCCCACGGTGAAGTCCAAAATTTAAGACATCCTTTCCAACAATGGCACATTCTGAGTTTGCATTGCCACCTTGAATGACAGAATTGAAACAAATTATTTAGTTTATAGTATTACTTTGAGGTCGCCCAAATGCTGATCCCAATTTAGTCAACAGTTTGAGGAAGGTAAGAGTCATATATGGTAAGAAGTCACAAGAACATTGTGCTAAATATTTTTGTGTTTTTTTTTTGCAAGGAAAGGATTTTGAAAACAAAGCTGACTTGGTCAGTGATCCCACTGCTGCCCATATGATGGAAAGGAAAATAATCCACACAGCGTATAAAGTTATTGGCAAATTGTGGCTGGGAATATCCAAAATGACATCCATTGTAACTATGCTCCAGTATTATCCTGATTGAACAGTGTGAGTCCCGGTGAAATCTCACCCCTCCACAAGAAGCACTATCCATACCAACCTTTCAACACTTGTGGAAAAAGACTCTTTATTGGATATCTTAAACAGCTCCTTAAATTGTCTTCACTGTGAACAGTTCTGATGTAGATTTCAGGTGAATGTTTTAAATGTGAGAGCAGGTTACTTAGTCATACAGTCATACAGCACAGCAACAGATTCTTCAGTCCCACCAGTCCATGCTGAACATAATCCCAAACTAAACTAGTCCCACCTGCCTTTGACCAGTGTTTAAGACTCTGGAAACAATGAAGTTAATAAAATGGTCAAACATTCTGTCCCTGTCCCCTTGTCTCTTCTGAAAATACTGTCCAACCTCATTTTCTCAGAAGTGGGGGATTATGTCAAAGATAAGTAGCTGGATGGAAAAAAATACTGACATCTGAAAGGGTCAAGGGAAAAAATCAAACACTCAAATTTCAAGCTTTATTCGGTCACCCATTAAGAAGACCATACCCAGAACATAAATTCAACATTACTTTAGAAGTATTCTTAGAATGATATAGCACAGAAGGGAACCATTTAGCTAATACTGTCTAATAATGACTGTGCCCCTCTATCCATAAAACAATGAGAATAACACTCCCAAAGGTATTCAGCTATCTCCATTTTCACAGGTCATTTCAGGCCATGGCTTAGTCTTGTTCCAAAATCGCTTGAGCTGCAAAGTTTCACTGAAAACATGTCAGTATAATTAGTGCAACAGTAAAACTACAGAACAATTCTTAATTTTCAGTATCCCAACTACAAGTACTTGTTGGGGAACAAATTTATTTTTGCAGTCCTTGGTTGGTAATGATGTCGAAAGCATTGTGGGTCAAAAAGCCTCTTTCTGTCTTTTAATGTCAATGATTGCCATGGTAACATCATCAAGTTTAATTCTGGGCTGGGCAATGACAAATAAAATGGATGTTATCTGCTTAACAGGCCAATGTACTAAATTCAAGAGGGTGGAAGTCTTCAGGTACGAATTTAAATAAGATGCACATTGTTGAAACAGGGAGAAGGAAAATGAGTATCTACTCAGGGTATAGCAAGGAAGCAGGGTATAGAAATCTATGTATTAAAATAATATTGATATCTTTATTTTTCAGAGATGAGACCTATTTTCCCTAATCAATGAACACTGCCAGTTTCAGTTCACTGAGCTAACCACAGGTATATCTTCTAGCTTTGTTGTGTTTAGACTTCACAATATTAAAATTCTTCCACCCCAATAAATTTAATGCATGTTTGGCTCCAATGGTGTGTAACTGCTGTTCCGTTATAAACTACTTGTTTTAAAGTTTATTTCAAACTTAGCAAGCAAGTAAGTCAGGAAGAAGAATGGATTTAGATCGATAGAATACTGTAGTAAGTAAGCTGCTGTTGAATCAGTTCCAGTATAATATTCCATTTCAGTACAAACAGTATTTCTTACAATGAGCTCACAAGTTCCAACCTATGTTTCCAAAAAAACTGTCGAGAAATCTGTATTTTTATGCATAGTCGATTGACACAAGTTTTTAAGCTAATAAAACAGCCCAAGCTAAATTAAGTGCATCTACCTTTTAACTGAAGGTCAGAGTATTTGTAAGCCTGAATCTAATGATTGACTATTATGGTTTAATATTGACTGTGGTTGCAGTCAGCTTACCACAGATGCTGGGAATAGCACTTTTAGCGTTAATAATGTTCATCTTATGTGGGTATATGAGTGCATACTAAGATGTGAAAAGACACTGGAAAGTACAGAAGAGAGTATTTTAACTATAGAACCTGATGTAGTTTTAAGAACAGTTTTTTTCCCATACATTCCAGATTTTTTAAAAAATAATCACTCCTGAGTATAATGCACAGTATTTATAGTCAAGAATATGTACATGAATTTTTACATTCATATGAACTCTTTGCTGTAGTTATAAATTTGCTGTCCATATTAAACAATTTAGCAGCTCATTTCAATCTTCACTTGTTAATTATGATTGTTTCGCACATCTGTGCTATTGTGAATTTTTAATTTCACAGTAGACCATAACTATGTAAATGCTATTTTCTTGTACATAATATAGTTAACATGTTTTGAGAAGACTTGTACCTCAGGTTGAGGTTCTGGATGTAGGCTTGTTTGCTGAGCTGGTAGGTTCGTTTTCAGACGTTTTGTCACTATACTAGGTAACATCATCAGTGAGCCTTCGGATGAAGCACTGGTAGTATGGCCCACTTTTTATTTTTGTGTTTAGGTTTCCTTGGGTTGGTGACATCACTTCCTGTGGTGGTGGTTTCACGTTCTTTTTCTCAGGGGGTGGTAAATGTGATCCAAGTCAATGTGTTTGTTGATAGAGTTCTGGTTGGAATGCCATGCTTCTAGGAATTCTCATGCATGTCTCTGTTTGGCTTGTCCTAGGTTGGATGTGTTGTCCCAGTCGAAGTGGTGACTGTACTTCCTCATCTGTACATAAAGATACTAGGAAGTCATGTCTTTTTGTGGTTAGTTGATGTTCATATATTCACTAAAGAGGAGGAAAACAACAACAAACTGCCATTCCTAGATGTTTCAGCAGAGCAAGCAGTGTCTCCAAGAAGATAACACGTACGGACCAAATACTGTACTACAGAAGCAATCGTTCTAACATCCACAAATGAAGCTACATTAGAACATTATCAACAAGCCACCACGCACTGCAGCACAGATGAACTTGGAAGAGCAGAAAAATATCACCTATACCGTGTATTCAAAAAGAATGGGTACCCAATGAACACAGTCCGCCGATTTCTCAGCAACAAACCCAAACAAGCAGACAAAACATGTCCAGAAACCCGAGCCACTCTCCCCTACATCAAAGACATCTTGGAAATGACTGCCAGACTACTCAGACCCCTTGGCATCATGGTAGCCCACAAACCCACCAACACACTAAAACCGCAGCTAATGAGCTTGAAAGACCTTATACAGACAACAAGCAAAACTAATGTTATTTAGACAATACCTTGCAAGGACTGTAACAAACACTACATTGGACAAACAGTCAGAAAACTAGCCATCAGGAAACATGAACATCAAGTAGCCACAAAAAGACTCTCACTAGTACCTTTACGTACAAGTGAGGAAGGACACCACTTCAACTGGGACAACGCATCCATCTAGAACAAGCCAAACAGGGACATGTACGAGAATTCTTAGAAGCATGGCATTCCAACTGGAATTCTATCAACAAGTGCATTGACTCAGATTCCATTTACTATTCCCTGAGAAAAATAAAGGATATGATATCACCACAGGAAATGACATCACCAACCCAAGGAAACCTAAACACAAAAATAAAAAGCAGGCCATACAACCAGTGCTTCATCTGGAGGCTCACTGATGATGTTACCTAGTATGGTGATGAAACATCTGAAAACGAATCTTCCAGCTCAGTGAGCAAACCTACATCCAGATAATATAGTTTTTATGATTCATTAAGATTGAACAGTCCATTGTGTTTAAATATCAAAGAGGATGAGAATGCGTCTTGTGATTTATGTATAAGTAACTCCACCCCACTCCGCCACTCCAATCAAACACTGCCTGACAAAGTGAAGCAATGTTTTTACATTGTGAGATTTTGTGCCTTGGTGATTTTTGGTATGTTCAATTTTATAATTCAATCACGACATTCATCAATTATAGATTTGTAGCTTTATTTAGTCGAGTGCTTTGATGTTAATTAAAAAAGCCCTTCAGAAATCTGCAAAATATTCCAGCATGGGAGAGTATATTGTGTCTAAATCCTTTGTCTGTTGCATAAATTAAATCAAGTATTTCCCTAAAGGTGACACTACTGACAGGTGACTTCAAGCAAACAGACTTCAGCTTTAACTCGTTGAAAAGAATGTTATTGACAAACATTTAACAGCAACACACAATTGGGCCGTGTTTAAGTGACTCCAGAGTATTGATCCTTTCACAGTGGGTTGTTGCAGTGACTGAGAGGTGTTACTCGGCAGTGTTTGATTATATATTGTGGGTGCCATGTACAGAGAGAGTGAGAGTTGGAGTTATCCATTGTTGGTGCTCACAACAAAATGTCACCTCAGTGTAACACCAGTGCATTAGTTGCACATGGGTTGCTAATTTCTTTCCATGCACAATGTTATTTTTCATTTATTACTAGTGTTTCTATCCTGTTAACATAGTAATTCTCCACATTATTGCCCATTCTAGCTGTGTTGCAGCTGAAGAACAAGGCCTTGCATTATTTCTATGGACATCAGAATTCACTGATACAACGTCATTGATTGCCAGTATCTTGTATTTAATACATGTAGCAATACCTAATGTTCCATTCACTGATATTTTGAGTGAAGGATTCCATTCGCTATGAAATGTCCAGTTTTGTACAATAGATTATGTATAGAATAATTCTTTCAGATTGGTGTTATTTATTTTTACTTTTTTGTAAGCTAGACACAATGCTGTAGCTCTTATGGCCAGACATTACTGAAAGTGCCTCTTCGTAAAATGTATAATACAGCATATATATATATATTCAATGTATTAGTAAAACCTGTCAGCAACTGAAAACAATGTGGATGTTGTAATATGAAGATGGTTGTACAACATGAATCTAATTCTGTGCTTCAACATGCCCATTCGAAAAGATGAGAGACTTAGCAAACAATCTGGGTCTTTTTCAATGTATAATTTCAGTTACATCATAGTGTGAACTTTTGCTATAAATTCTGTGTCCTACGATCTTATACTCCACAACCACCTGATGAAGGAGCAGCGCTCATAAAGCTAGTACTTCCAAATAAACCTGTTGGACTGTAAACTACCATTGTGTGATTTTTAACTTTGTCCACCTCAGTCCAACACCAGCACCACCAAACGTCATTTTATTGGTCACATTTCTCCTCCTCCTATATTTCTGTTTAAAATTCCATCCCCTCACCATTTTCTGAGCTGCACTTACCAGACTGCAGATTCAATCCCTATTTTATGATAAATTAACTAATTTCCCCCTCAGTGATGACGAACAATAGAGTTGGCCTCAGCAAGATGGCACATGAAAGACTTTTAGCTCTCTGGGAAACACGCTTGCATTGATAGAAGAAGGGTCTTGTCAGACCAGGTTTGGAAAATTGTGAGCACTTTTGAGCACCGCATCTAAGGAAAGGTGTGTTGGCCTAGAGGAGGGTGGGGTCAAGAGGAGGTTTAGAAGAACAATTTAGAGGTTGAAAAGCTTGTCATGTGAGGAGTTGAGGATTCTGGGTATTCAATGGAATTTAGAAAGCTGACGGAGAATCTGACTGAAACTGAGAGACCTGGAAAAAGTGGATGCAGAGAAGATATTTCCACCAATAGGAGTGAAGAGGGCCCGAGGGCACGGCCTCATGGTGAAGGGACGATCCTTTAGAACTGAGATGAGGAGGAATTTCTTCAGCCAGAGGGTGGTGAGTCTGTGGAACTCATTGGCTCAGAGGGGTTTAGAGGCCAAATCATTGAGTGTATTTAAGACAGATTCTTGACTGGTAAGGGGATCAAGGGTCACAGGGAGAGGGCAGGAGAATGGGGTTAAGAAACATATCAGCCATGATTGAATGGCAGAGCAGATCCAATGGGCTGACTGGCCTAATTCTATTTCTATATCTTATTGTCTTATTGGCTGACTGATTGAAAACAGAGTATGTGTAAGTGGTTCTTTTTAAGATTAGCAGGTTCTGACAAGAGGGGTGCAAGGGTCAGTGTTAGGCCTTCCAAGATGAGGGGACCGATGGTATGGTAGCTCAATTTACAAAAATATACAAAGATAGGAAGGTATGTTGTGAAGATGGCGTAACAAGGTTGCAGACCGATGTAGGTCAGTTAAGTGAATGGGCAGAAATCTGGCAGATAGACTATGATTTCAGACAATATGATGTTCACTTTTGGCAGTAAGATTGAAAAGGCAGAATATTATTGAGATGAAAATTGCAAACCTCCGAGGTGCAGACTGATCAAGGTGTTTAGTGAAGGAAGTACAAAACGTTGGTATGCCATGCAGCATATAATCACACAGGTTAATGGGGTGTACCTTTTATTATGAGAGCAATTTAATATAGAAATAAGGACATTATCCATCCAATTTCCCAAGCATTGGTGAGAACACATCATGAATACTGTCTGCAGTTTACCCTTTCTTGAAGAATGATGGCAATGTGTTGGTGAAGGTTCAAAGGAGATTTGTGAGGTTGATACCTGGAATGAGCAGTTATCTTATATAGAGAGGATAGGATAGGTTCGGCTTGTTTTCCTTGGAGTTTAGGAGAGTGGGCAATGAGTTGATTTAAGTGTACAGGATCCTGAATGGAAAGGATGGTTCTTCTTGTTGGGGAATGCAGAGCTTGGCAGGTTGAGGGGGGTGAACTGATTTAAAATGAGGTTTTGCCCTTTCAGGACAGAGATAAGGGGAGATTCTTTTCCTTCCTGTTTTGAAGTTTGTGCAATGTTTAATTGTGCCTTAAGAGACAGAGTCACTGAGTGACCCTTAGGAGACAGAGTCACTGAGTGACCCTTAGGAGACAGAGTCACTAAGTGGTTTGAAGGTGGAGTTGACGAGATTCTTGTTAGGCAGGGGAAACAAAGGTTATTGGGAGTGGAAGGGCAGATGAAATCCAAAAGATAAACGAGTCAGCCACAACCTTATTAAATACTGGAGCAGGCTTGAAAAGCGACTGGCCAACCCCCTAATCCCAGTTCATATTTTCACATGTCCTTTAGGTTGTGATAAATTGAATGGAATTCTCATTTCCGGTCACTTGATTTCCTTGGAGAAAGTGAGGACCGCAGATGCTGGATTTGCCAGAGTTGAAAAGTGTGGTGCTGGAAAAGCGCAGCAGGCCAGGCAGCATCCGAGGAGCAGGCGAATCGACGTTTCGGGCACAAGCCCTTCCTGAAGAAGGGCTTATGCCCAAAACGTCGATTCTCCTGCTCCTCGGATGCTGCCTGGCCTGTTGCGCTTTTCCAGCACCACACTTGATTTCCGTGGTGTATTTAGACATTGAGTGAAGAGAGCACTGGGTCTGCTATGCTGTCCCAACAGTTGAATAGCCACTACACACACAATCAAACCACCATGAATTAGGCTTGGCTGTTCAGAGCTTCCAAGTCCTCCAAAGGATTACACCAGCAGGGAGTCAAACTCAGGATCACAACCTTGGATTTGTTTTGATTCCCTCCACCATTCCCAAAGGGCTCTGAGCAAACCCACAAACGAAATCTTGCATCCAACCTTTAAGTCAGCTTTGACACTGCGTGCATTGAGGTTCTGCAGGGAACCTACTAAAACCTGACCTTTTTCAGCCAAGGATTCCACTCCCCACCGAAGCACCAAAGGGTTACTGCTGATATCTCCCGAGGAAACTCACGCAGACACGCAGAGATAAGCAGGATTGGACATCCTTCCTTTGACATGAGAAACCACCATATTTGGGTAGGTTATTGAAGGTCCATGGCTTCAGTCAGAGTTGGGTGAGTGAGTCGGTAGGTCAGATGTTTGGAGTCGTGCTCTTGGGTTGGGCTGGAGGGAGGAGGGGAGATTGTGCTGTGTCAACTCAGAGAGGGCGGAGGGATTTTGTGTTTTTGGCCGTGATGCTGAGGTAAATTATGTTGGCTACCCTTTGGATTAGACCAGATTTGAACCAACGTGACCTTCTCCCCACTTCCTGAGAAGTATCCAGCTAAGTGTTATGCATCTGACCCAAATCTCAGACATTGAACTGTTGTCCAAAAACAAGTAACTCAAATGCTTTACCCAGGTATTCTACCCTCATGTGACAGACAAAGGGCTTTAATTAAACAAGCCCTTCTTTATTTAACACTTTAAGTACCAATACTTAATATAAATCATACATTCATTGCAATATCTACCTGTTATTTCAACTAACATGCCTTCAGTTATAACTCACTTTATTTAAATTCTCTTTACCTTACTTAATCCACATTTGACCCTAATGCTTACTTTAACTCTACAAGTTTGGCTTGAAGCAAATGCTACCCCGTTTTGAGGAAAGAGGCCAACTTTGTTCTCTGTGTGGATCCTACCTCATAGTTCTTTATCTTCTCGGAAAGCAACTTCAGGGCATGTACTTCCAGGTCAGAGTTTAAACAAGCTTGGCCAAAATTCCCAGCATGCTTGTTGGTTTCTCTTAAACAGTCTAGTAGTCACTTCTGCTGCTGGCCACCTGACGGTGCTCAGTATCGGAGACATTCAGAGCAAGTCGTGGGCAGATCAGCCAATTTGAAGCTTAAACGTCCCAGACAATTGCCACATGGATAGGTGTGCCAGAATATCAGTCACACTTCTCTGTACTTGAGTTCCATCTCCGACAATCTGGATAGCTGAGGATTTGGCTCAAACATGAGTGTGGCAAGAGAAACCTCTAAATGGTGGTTCACCACACCATCATTAACCACAGTGATCCATGGTCATTCAGCTTTCTGGGAGGGCATTTGCCTCATTCCCAAATCAGATCAAAGTCTTGCGTCCAGTAATGTCACTTGATTTGTGGTTTGTTTGTCTAAGTCAATCCTGGTAATACATCTGAATTACAGTGTTAGTTTTCTCACTGCCAACACCCAGGTCTACCTTACTCTCAGTCTTTCAGCCAGCTTTTCATTGTTGGACTCATTTTTCAAGACCCAATACTTGGATGAGCAGAAATTTTCTCCAATTAAACATTGGAAGTACCAAAGTCATTGTCCCACTCCAAGTTCCATTCTCTGGTCACTGGCTGCAATCCTCTTCCCAGGGTTGAAAAAGACTGTTCCTAACCTTAGTGCCCCTACTCAAGACAAGGTGAGCTATAAACTACGTGCCCTTTCCACCACAAAGCCAACCAATTTCCACCTTCATTACATTGCCTGCCTCAACTCCGCTGCTGAAACATTCATCCAATTCCTTTGTTAGTTTTGGATTCAGTGTTCAAATGCGTTCCATCCAGCCTCCAAAATTTCACTATATGTAAACTCCAGGTCAACTAAAACTACTGCCAATGTCCTAACTTACAACCTAGTCCCATTCACCCATCAATCCGAGTTCAGGGATCTACATTGGTGCTCTTTCAAGAAGACATTGACTTTAAAGTTCTCACCCGTGCTCGATAACCGTGCCCCTTTCTAGCTGTGGAATCTCCTCAAGCCCAACACTCTGAGATATCAGCGTTCCCCTCAATCTGGCACCTGGACCATTCCCTGATTTGAAACACTTCACTGCTATTGGTGTACCTTTCTGAGGCTCCTAAGTTCTCAAACTCTCTCCCTAAACTCTTTCACCTCTCCACCCTCCTTTTAGATTTTCCTTCAATCAGATCTCTGTGATCAAGTGCTAAATCATCTCTCCTAATACCATCCTGAGTGGCTCAGTGTCAAATTTTGCTTTATAATCCTCACGTGAAGCACCTTGGAGTGTCTCATTAGTCCAAGGATAGTACTGAAATACAATTTGCTGTTGTTGAGGAAGGGGAAAAAACGAGGAAAATGTTAAAACTTGTAAAAATCTTTCTGAAAACAGCTACATTTTGGTGAAGTTTATCCTCCTCAGGACAATTTGCAAGAATACTAGTAATTGGGAAGCCAACATTTATCCTGAATGAGAGAAGAATGCCAATTGGTTGCAAGTGGTTCTGACTGGCAGAGACATTGTCATGAAGACTGCAGCAGTTAGTGATGATTAACAGTTAACTGCCATATAAAAGCAAGATGGTGAATGCTAGAAATCTAGAATCAAAACAAACCCAGCAGGTCAGGCAACAGCTGTGGAGAAAGTTTTGAGTCCACTGACGCCTCTTCATCTGAGGAAAAGTTACAATGTTAACTCTGTTTCTCTCTCCATAGATGCTGTGAGTCCTGCTGAATATCATGAGTATTTAATGTTTTTACTCCAGGTAACTGCCAAGCTCTGTACAAATTTTTAACCAGGCAGATTGATTCTAATTGTTCAGGGCATTACCGTAAGAAATAGAGTAATAAATGGTTGTCTTGTGAATTGGTTTTCCTTTTATTGCTATTCTCGTGAATTGTCCTGATGGGTGCAGGATCGAAGTGTTTGACAAAAAGGTGTCTTTTTTCAACATTTACAATGCTCCTGTAGTACTTTATGAAGTCCAAAAGCTTGCGAAATAATTGTCTAACTTTCTTGGCTTTGTTTCATGCACATTTTCATATCTGTTTCGGATTTACTTTAAGTACAGACAGGTAGTTCCCAATCGCTGGTACAACTTGTACCTCTCAGTGAACTAAGAGGCTAATTGCAAACACTCTCTCTGAATTAAAGTTCAGAAAGAAGCCTAGGGAGATGGGCAAAGTTTATACTATCACCTTGGCATTGAGAGAGAAGTAGCAACTGGGAAATTGGCCAGAGATTGTACTGAACCTTAACCTCGTGAATGTAGGCACTGACTGAAGAAAGTTGGAGCTTTATTCATGGAATGAAAAAGGCTGTGAGTTCTTGCCTGGCATGTCAAAAATATGAATGCCACCATACCCAGGAAATATGGCATCAAGAAACAACTTTAAGTTTGGCAATGTGGCTAGAGTAGCTTTTGAAGGCCCACCGATCTTAAAGAAACTTGCTTGTATCTTTTATGGAGTCCTTTGTTTCAGATAATACTTTGGTTTTTAATTAAACTTCACAGTTGTTGCCATTAGTTTGTTTTTATGCCTGGCTTCTTTACTGGCACCAAGGCATTTAATTTCCAATGGGGTTATTCTCAACAGAAAGGGTGGTCTCCATAGGATACCAAGCTACTGGGGCTGCCTGAGAGACACTCAGTGCGTTCAGGATAACAGCGCTAGGAGCAAATTACTGCAGACGCTGCAATCTGTACTGCAAACAACAAATGCCGGAGATCACAGTGGGTCAGACAGCATCTATGGAGAGAGAGCGAGCAAACGTTTCGAGTCTGGATGACTCTTCATCAGAGGGGAAAGCATTTATGCAATAATTTTAGGGTGTGGGGGTAGTGGGTGTAGGGTGCTGGTGGAGAAAAGATGTTGAGAGTTCAGAATAAGTGATTGGTATGTGAGAATGGCAGAACAATGGTGTGTCTCCTGCCGGACTTGACTAGACAGACAGTTCCATCGGGATGGAGGGAGGGGATTGAGGATGTGATAACAGAATGTAACAAGCGAAAAGCAAGGAAAGAAATGGTTCACAATTTGAAGGTGTTGAACTCCATATTAAATCCAGAAGGCTGTAAAATGCTGAGTCTGAGGATGAGATGTTATTCCTCCAGTTTGCACTGTGATTCACTGGAACACTGCAGCATGTGGGCATGCAAGCAGGACGCTGTGTTAAAATGACCGGCTATGGGAAGGTCAGGGTCATGCTTGCACACAGACCGGAGGTGTTCTGCAAAGTGGTCACCCAGTCTGCGTTTGGTTTCTCCAATGTAAAGTCAGCTACATTAGGTGCAGCGAGTGCAATAGACCAGATTGGAGGAGGTACAGGTAAAATGCTGCCTCACCTGGAAGGACTGTTTAGGCCCTTGGATGGTGAGCAGGGAGGAGATGGAGGGGCAGATGTTGCACCTTCTGCGGTTACTTGGGAAGGTGCCATGGGAAGGCAGGGTGGTGTTGGTGGTTGTGGAATGGACTAGGATGTCCCGGATCCTTTGAATACAGAGTCTGGTGGATTGAAAAGTGAGGACGAGGGGAACCCGACCATGCTGTTGTGAGTGATGAGAAGGTGCAAGGCTGGAAGCATGGGTGATAGGTTGGATGCGGTTGCCTCCACATTCAAAGGATCGCTCTCTGCCATTTCAGCCAACTGCAGCAGAACACAATCACCAAACACATCTTGCCCTCACTCCCCCTGTCTGCATTTCGCAGGGATTGTGAACTACTTTTTCCCTTTTTAGCTTGTTACATTCTGTTATCATGTCCTCTCTATCCTCCCCTCACGCCAGTGGGACTCTCTGTCCTTTGAAGTCTGATAGGAGACGCTCCATTGTTTTGCCATTCTCACATTCTGATCACTTAATCGGAACTATAGGCATAACAGTGCTGCCTGTTTGTCTACACCCATTATGGTGCCACTGTTTCTCTGCAGGTTTTGGCTACCAGTTTTAGATGATGATTGCTAATTGCCTGTGACCACCTTGTGTATAGGGAGGCAATTGGCTATGGGGAGAGAACACATCATTAGTTTTGTCTTATACTGAAATAATTTATTATGAGCTGAATGCACCTACAGAGAATCGAACCACCTCTGCCCCAATATTCTGCTTCTACCACCTTTTCTTTGGCTTCTTCTGATGTGAGACACATTAGAATCTGTGAAAACAATGTAGTATGAACATGGGAATTCGAATTAGATTCATTAGAATTAGGTTTATTGTCACGTACTCAAGTACAGGAGTACAATAGACAATAGAGAATAGGTGCAGGAGCAGGCCATTCGGCCCTCCGAGCCAGCACCGCCATTCATTATGATCATGGCTGATCATCCACAATCAGTATCCTGTTCCTGCCTTATCCCCTTAACCCTTGATTCCATTATCCTTAAGAGTTCTATCCAACTCTTTCTTGAAAGTATCCAGAGACTTGGCCTCCACAGCCTTCTGGGGCAGAGCATTCCATATAATCCACCACTCTCTGGGTGAAGAAGTTTCTCCTCAACTCTGTTCTAAATGGCCTACCTCTTATTTTTAAGTTGTGTCCTCTGGTTCTGGACTCATCCATCAGTGGAAACATGCTTCCTGCCTCCAGAGTGTCTAATCCTTTAATAATCTTATACGTCTCAATCAGATCCCCTCTATCCTTCAAAGCTCAAGTGTATATAAACCCAGTCGCTCTAATCTTTCAGCATTTGATAATCTCATCATTCCAGGAATTGACCTCGTAAACCTGCGCTGCACTCCCTCAATAGCCAGAATGTCCTTCCTCAAATTTGGAGACCAGAACTGCACACAATACTCCAGGTGTGGTCTCACCAGGGCCCTGTACAGCTGCAGAAGGACCTCTTTGCTCCTATATTCAATTCCTCTTGTTATGAAGGCCAGCATGCCATTAGCTTTCTTCACTGCCTGCTGTACCTGCATGCTTGCTCGCAGTGAAAAGTTGCAATGTCACCCCTCAGGGCACCATCTTAGGTACAAAGTATCCAGGTACAAATTTTTGATATAAAATAGAAATAAAGAAAAAAAGGTTACATTACAGTGATTCATAGTATAAGTTAGAAAATAAGAAATAAAGTTAAAAGAATAAACATTAACTCGTTCAAACCATTACTTTATACAATACTGCCTCCCTACACAGTTTAATGATAAGTTTTATTTGAACACTCTCCTGTGATCTGTCTTGGAATGTTTTGGGTCGGAAACAATGGGGCTAAACATAAATAAATGTAATTACATGGGAGTGATGGCAGAGTTAGGTGGGGTGGACTGGGAATGGATAAGCAATGACTGACGTTCAACAAAATGGCAACTCAGCAAAGAAATATCCTAGTGAGGAAGGAGGATTCTGGGAAGGGGATAGCCAACCATGTTTGTCCATTTACGTTAAGGATAGTATCAAATTGAAAGGGACAAAACCATTCAATGTGGCAAAGAATAGTGGTGAATCTGAAAATTGGGGAAGTTTTATAAGCAGACAAAATATGATCACAAAAAAGGGAGAAAATAAGTTTTACTGAGAGGGCAAACGAGAAAGTAATATAAATATAGGTAGCAAGAGTTTCTTTAAATTTATAAAATGGAAGAGAGGTACAACAATGAACATAGGCTTCTTAGAGAATGAATCTTGGAGTGGCAGGAAATGGCAGAGGAATTAAACAAATACTTTGCATCAGTCTTCGCAATGGAGAGCATGAAGAAAAATACAAGAATACAAAATAATCAAAGGTTACTGGAGTGCAGTAAAATAAACATAAGAACTATCACTAGAGAAAAGGTACAAGAGGTACTGATGGGGTTAAAGAAAATTAAATCTCCTGGATCTGAAGGGTTACATCCTGTGATTTTAAAGGAAAAAGCTACGGAGATGGTGGATGCACTTGCAAAAATCTTTAGATTTTGAAAAAGTCCCAGAGGATTGAAATATTTCCAATGCAACACTCTCATTCAAAAAAAGGGGGGGGGAGGGACAAAAAGAGAATAGGTACCAATAGGCCAATTAGCTGACATCAGGAAAATGTTAGAGTTCACTACAAAAGATGTAAGAACAGAGCATTTAGAAATGCATTACATAATCAAAGTTAAAAATCACACAATACCAGCTTGTAGTCCAACAGGTTTATTTGGAAGCACTAGCTTTTGGAACACTGCTCCTTCGAGGATTGACAACCACCTGATGAAGGAGCAGCACTCCAAAAACTAGTGCTTCCAAATAAACCTGTTGGACTACAAGCTATGTTGTGTGATTTTTAACTTTGTCCACCCCAGTCCAACACCAGTACCTCTAAGTCATTATATAATCATGCAGAGTCAACATGGCTTCATGAGGGGGAAATTATGCCTGACAACTTTACGACAGTTCTTTGAGGAGGTAGCAAGTAGAATAGGTAAAGGGGAACCAGTAGATGTGATAATTTGGTTTTCAAAGCAAGCTTTCAGTAAGGTTCCCACATGAGGCCATTGTGTTGATGGTAGTACCTGAGAATGGATCAAGAATTGGTTAGCTAACAGAGTACAAAGAATTAGGATAAAGGGGGGCATTTTTCAAGAGGCCAAGTGTTTAACCTGCCCATCCCACTTTGAAGACTCCTTATCTCTTCTTTGCAACTTACTCTTGACTGATCCTTGGATCATCAGCAAATTTGGCAATCATGCATTCAGTCCCTTCACCATGACCACAGACACCTGTATATGAATTGACATATTACCAGCAGTTTTATGTGTTTAGGAATTTATATAACCATCAACATCTAAGGACTATCAATGTGGAAGGAGGCAGGAATATTATCAGTTAAATAGCAGATGTAGAGTTCTGTAAGTTCAAAAGAATTTCAGGGAAGTCACCAAATAAATAGATGTAATTGAAGCCAGTGGGACACATCATTTAGATAATTTAGACAAATTATTTTCTGCCTCATTTCCTGTTGAAGGGCTTATGCCCAAAACATCGATTCTCCTGCTCCTCAGATGCTAGCTGACCAGCTGTCCATTTCCAGCACCACACTCTTGACTCTGATCTCCAGAATCTGCAGTCCTCACTTTATCCAAATTATTTTCTGCGCATTGAAACAAGTTTAGAAAAATCATGTTTCTGCAGGCTGGGCTGATAGATGAGCACGTTGAGAAGGAAAAGGACAAACATAATGGTATGTGTCAGGCTAGAGTTGAATAAGACTAGTTAGGTACTGATATTATTATGGGAGTACCATCAAATAAGATTGATGTAGTTGAAGGACAAGGTTGTATAACATCCCCTCTTGACAGCTAGAAATAAGAAATACAAAGATAGCCCACCTTACAAGAACAACAAGCTCTGCGGAAAGACTCCATTCAGTCAGCCAATGTGTCCCACTCTTCCAGTCTGTTGTCATACTTGGGCGTTACTGTGCTCCAACTCTAAGCTGAGCCTCCTGAAGCTTTCTAATGAAGTTCAGGACAAGCTTATGGAATGTCATCTTATCTCTTGACTGGAAAGCCCTTTGAACATAAGGAAGACAAGTGGGAATTGGCCCCTCCACCCTTTCAGGTTGCTCTGCTATTCAATGCAATCTTGGTTGATCTGACTGTGCTCTCATCTCCAATTTCCTACTACACCTCCCCTCCCCCACCATGCCATCTTATGCCATAACCCTTTGACGTCCCGACAGTTCCTGAATCTATTTATGTTGACACCCATCACTGTATCCAAAAACCCAGCATTCTGCAGTAGAGCATTCCATAGAATCGCTATCCCATGGCAGAAAAAATCCACATTGTCTCCATGTTAAATGGATGTTCCTTTATTTTTATGATGTGGAGTTGTTGGTGTTGGACTGGGGTGTATAAAGTTAAAAATGACACAACATCAGGTTATAGTCCAACAGGTTTGGATACACTAGCTTTCGAAGCACTGCTTCTTCATCATGACAACCATCTGATGAAGGGGCTGCGCTCCGAAAGCCAGTGCCTCCAATTAAACCTGTTGGACTATAACCTGATGTTATGTGATTTTTAACCTTTATTTTTAAACTTTTTCCCCAGTTTGAAATTCCATGTTAGGGAAGATCTTCAGTATTTACCTTGTCAAGCCCTCTCAGAACTTTGTATGTTTACATAGATCACCTCGCGTCCTCCGAAACCTCAATGAGTAATGGCTTGACGTTTCTCAACCTTTCACCTTAAATAGGCCCCTTCATCCCAGAAATGAGCGAACCTTCCCTGAATTCGATAGGGATTCGAACACACATATACACACACCCTGGCAGTATTAAAGTTTCGTATCCAGGAACCTTCCTGTTTAAGCCAATTTGTTTCACAGCATTGTTAAAAACACAACATTAAATTCCACCAGGCTGCTGTGATGGGGGGAGATTTCAAAACTGGGGCTGATGGAAGAATGCCTGAGAAATCTCATACCACATGGACACAGAATAATTAATTTTAAAAAATATATAAATGAATGTATTATCAATAAATATAACCGTAATAGTGAGTATCTAATTAGAGCCTTTAATTAATTAAGCATTCAGATTTTCTATATTTTTCATCTTCAGGTATCATTTTCTAAGTGACACTAAATTCTAAGTAACTCTGCGATGGTATTGTAGTAACTTCCTTTCCCCAATGAATGTTCGTGTTTTCCTCTGAATTAGGGTTAATCATCATTTCCTGATGTAAGCATGCCACCTATTGATGACTGCCAGAACTGATGAAGTTAAAAATCACACAACACCAGGTTATAGTCCAACAGGTTTAATTGGAAGCACACTAGCTTTCGGAGCGACGCTCCTTCATCAGGTGGTTGTCTGATGAATCACCTGATGAAGGAGCGTCGCTCCGAAAGCTAGTGTGCTTCCAATTAAACCTGTTGGACTATAACCTGGTGTTGTGTGATTTTCAACTTTGTACACCCCAGTCCAACTCCAAATCAGAATTGATAAAAGCTGTCTCATAATACAATGCTTAAAGTAGCGGTTTGCAGATCAGAAGCAAGTAACCATTCAGTCCTGATTGATCTTATGGGACAAGATAGGCACAATAATTACAAACTCATTTGCATTTCACCAAACACAATATCTCCCAGACATTTGCACAATCAAAGCAATAGTATTGCTTTTTCTTAAAAATAACCCTCAATGTATTTAAGAGTGATCATTTAGTAAAGTTTGATTATAGCAGCTAAAAATGTATTAATCAGAAAAGATGTATTTTAATTCTCAGTGACAAGTGACCACACATCAATGACAATGCTAATTTTTAAAAAAATTCTCAATTGAATCATTTGCTAACGATTCCCGTTATGCTGTCAGTTTCCTAGCAATGTTTGGTGGAATTATGTTCATGAACTTCTGAAGCATTTCTATAAATGCACTTATGTTTAAAAGAACAGACTAAATAACAATCTAACCATCTCCTCTTGACAGTCAATGGCATTACTGTCACTGAATACCCCGCTATCAACATCCTGGGGTTTGCCATTGACCAGAAACTGAACTGGACTAGCCAGATAAACAGAGTGGCTGCAAGAGCAGGCTGGGAATTGTGCAGTGAATAACTCATCGCCTGACTCCCGAAACCTTTGAGATAGTGAGAACAGCAGATGCTGGAGAGTCAGAGCAGAGAGAGAGTTGATTGGACTGATGAAAGGTCCCAACTTGAAACATTGACTCCCACCTCTGCCTCTGATGCTGCTTGACTTGCTGTGCTTTTTCAGCTCAACTCTCTATCCACTCTCTCCGAAACATTTTCACCAACTATAAGGCACAAGTCAGGATTATGATGGAGTATTCCCCACTTGTTTGGATGATTGGGGATTGGTGGCTTAGTGAAATTATCACTGGACTAGCAATCTACTGAGCCAGGTATAGTGCACTGGGATATTCAAGTTCAAATCCAACCAGGGTAGCTAATGCAATTTAAATTCAATTCATGAATCTAAAATTGGCAGCTCATTTTGTAATCTGGTTCACTGATGTCCTTTAGGGAATAAAGTGTGCCATTCTTACTTGGTCTGTTCTGGATGTAATCCCAGACCCAACCTTGACTAATCCTGAGCTGCCCAGTCTGTCAAGTCATTCAGTTCAAGGACAATAAATGCTGACCCTGCTGAGTTGAAAGGAATGGGGGAGGGGAAGGATGACGATGATATAAATTTCGAACAGAACTAGACAAGGTAAATGCAGGAAGAACATTCCTCAATGACTGGTGAGTCCAGAACCAGAGATCACTGTCTAAGGATGTGGGGCAGGCCATTTAGGACTGAGATGAGGACAAATGTCGACACCCAGAGGGTGGCAAGCCCGTGGAACTCTCTGCCAGTGGAAGCAGTTGAGGCCAAGCATTAAACATTTTGAAGAGAAGTTAGATATAGTTCTAAGGGCTAAACAAATCACAGAGTATGGGGAGAAAGCATGTTACAGGGGACTGAGTTGGATAATCAGCCATGATCATATTGAGTAGCAGAGTTGGCTCGAAGGGCCGAATGGCCTACTCTACCTCCTATTCTCTATGTTTTTTCTGCTTCTATGACAGTAGTGGCCGCATCCCATGAATTAATTAAAACAAAGAAGTTCAATAAAAAGGAAATCCCAGTGGTATTTAATTCAGTTGGAGGTAGGGCAGTTGTCACCGGGCTTGTGGGCAGCATGGCTTCCAGTGACATTGTTTTTAAAATAGCCCAAAACAATTAAGACAGTTCTTATGTCCAAAAGATCCAGCTTAACTTTTGGAAAGTCGAAGTGTGTGTGTTGATTTTAGATAATTTACACTTTAAAAGCAAGAACAGCCAAGTTGAATCTCCATGTCAAGAACTACTTGGTCAGGTTGAAAACCAAAGTCTACACGTATCTCCAATTAAACACAAATGTGAATTTCAAAATGAGTGATTAACCAATCTCTGGAAGTTAGTTTAGTTTGGAGTCAATTCTGTGCAAATATACACATTGTGTTCCAGAGTCAGCCTTAACTAGAATTTCCTCTATAGAACCTCCAGTAGGTTTTCCCTGTTGGAAATAGAACATAGAACATAGAACATAGAAGAATACAGCGCAGTACAGGCCCTTTGGCCCTCGATGTTGCGCCGATCCAAGCCCACCTAACCTATACTAACCCACTATCCTCCATATACCTATCCAATGCCCGCTTAAATGCCCATAAAGAGGGAGAGTCCACCACTGCTACTGGCAGGGCATTCCATGAACTTACGACTCGCTGAGTGAAGAACCTACCCCTAACTTCAGTCCTATATCTACCCCCCCTTAATTTAAAGCTATGCCCCCTTGTAATACCCGACTCCATACGCGGGAAAAGGTTCACACTGTCAACCCTATCTAACCCCCTAATCATCTTGTACACCTCAATCAAGTCACCCCTAAACCTTCTTTTCTCTAATGAAAACAGCCCCAAGTGTCTCAATCTTTCCTCATACGATCTTCCTTCCATACCAGGCAACATCCTGGTAAACCTCCTCTGCACCCGTTCCAGTGCCTCCACATCCTTCCTATAGTATGGCGACCAAAACTGCACACAATATTCCAGATGCGGCCGCACCAGAGTCTTATACAACTGCATCATGACCTCAGGACTCCGGAACTCAATTCCTCTACCAATAAAAGCCAGTACGCCATATGCATTCCTCACTGCACTATTTACCTGGGTGGCAACTTTCAGAGATCTGTGTACATGGACACCAAGATCCCTCTGCTCATCCACACTACCAAGTATCCGACCATTAGCCCAGTACCCCATCTTTTTGTTATTCTTCCCAAAGTGAATCACCTCACACTTAGCTACATTGAATTCCATTTGCCACCTTTCTGCCCAGCTCTGCAGCTTCTCTATATCCTGCTGTAACCTGCCACATCCTTCCTCACTGTCAACAACTCCTCCGACTTTCGTATCATCCGCAAACTTGCTCACCCAACCTTCTAACCCCTCTTCCAGGTCATTTATAAAAATGACAAACAGCAATGGTCCCAAAACAGATCCTTGCGGAACACCGCTAGTGACGGCACTCCATGAAGAAACTTTGCCATCAACTACTACCCTCTGTCTTCTTCCATCCAGCCAATTCCTAATCCAAACCTCCAACTCACCCTCAATGCCATATCTCCGTATTTTCTGCAGTAGCCTACCATGGGGAACCTTATCAAACGCCTTACTAAAATCCATATATACCACATCTACCGCTTTCCCCTCATCAACCTCCTTCGTCACCTTTTCAAAGAATTCAATAAGGTTTGTGAGGCACGACCTGCTCTTCACAAAACCATGCTGACCAAATGTTTGAGGAGAGGCAGGGACAGATCAATTTGTGCAATCACTTTGCCTTGTAATTTAATTTTTAAGGGGCATTCATCTGTGAAGTCAAGAAAATTATAATCTTGTCACTGTCTGGCGGATGTGCGATTGGGAAAGTCTAAAGTTGATTGAGGACAGGAATATTTCCACCAGAGATTTTTCTTCAGGAAACCTGTATGTATTAATTGTGACCATTAGTAGCATTATGATTGCAGATATTCCATGGAATCATTACTGAGTACTTCCAGAGATGCTCTGCGAGGTTAAGACTTTATTGTCCTCAATGCAGGACTTGTGAGGCAAACTTTCCAATATGAGGAGACACCTTTGACTCAATTAGCTCATTGATGTATGTCAGGACTCTGAGAAAGTCAAGCATATCTACTGTGTCTGAATGGAGAGTTTAACATGGCGACTGCCAGTTTGACCATGCCTAGGCTGCTCTGTGATAATGCCACTGGGACCAGGTGGCCAGAAGTGCTGTTTGATCTGCACACACCATACGGCTTACCCTGCATTGACTGCAAGCTTTACTGAACAGGCCTAAAGCCTGCTGCGCAGTGGAACCTTAAGTAAATCATCTGGAAGGTCAAAGCACAAGAGCAACTACAGGACCCCAGCAATGTTCAGAGCTCCTCCCTCTCATGTTCACCTCCTCCCAATCCACCAATGTTCCAAGTCCCTAGCACCCAACTTCCAGATTTCTGGCCTCCTGTCCGGCCCAGCATTGTCCCTGAGGGACAATGGAGATTGTGAGGTTGGGGGATTGGGGTGGGGTGGTTGGTGGGGGGTGCACACCTGAGAAGACATTGTCTGGAGGAGTGTAATGGGTGAGGGGGTGAACAGTATCAGGGATTGATGGATGAACACTGTTAGAGGATATAATGCAGTGTTTAGTGCTGAAAAAGGCATGTAAAATAATGACAGATGCTACGAGGCATCTCTTCACTGATGCCAAGGTTGGGATTCTGCCAGGGCCACTCAGCTCTTGAACTAAATTCTGGCTTGTACAAACATGGACAAAAGAGCTGAATTCCAGAGGGTGAGGTGAGAGTGACAGCCACGACATCAAGGTTGCATTCAATTGAGTGTGGCATCAAGCAACTCTGGAATGAATAGGAATCAAGGAGTAGTCTCTCTGCACATTGGAGTCATATCTGGTACATAGGACTTTGGAAGTCAATCATCTTAGCTCCAGGACATCGCTGCAGGAATCCTTCAGGGTAGAGCCCCAGGCCAAACCATCTTCAACTCTTTCGCAAGTGACCTTCCTTCCATCATAAGGTCAGAAGTGGACACATTCATCAATGATTGCACAATGTTCAGCACTATCTGTGACTCCTCACTGACTGAAGCAGACCATGTCAAAATGCAACAAGATCTGGATAATATCCAGGTCTGGGTTGAGAAATGGCAAAAAATGTTCATGCTGCACAACTGCCAGGCTATGACCATCTCTTCAATAACAGGCAATCTAGCCATTTTCTCTTGACAATCAATGGCTTTACTATCACTGAATACCCCATTATCAACATCCTGGGAGTTGCCATTGACCAGAAACTGAACTGGACTAGCCTAACAAATATAGCAATTGTAGGAGCAGGTCAGAGGCTAGGAATTGTACAGTATGTAACTCACATTCTGACTCGCCAAAACCTATCTACAATCTACAAGGCACAAATCAGGAATCATGATTTGGAGATGCCGGTGTTGGACTGGGGTGTACAAAGTTAAAAATCACACAATACCAGGTTATAGTCCAACAGGTTTAATTGGAAGCACTAGTTTTTGGAGCACTGCTCCTTCATCAGGTGGTTGTGGAGTATAAAATTGTAAGACGCAGAATTTATAGCAAACATTTACAGTGTGATGTAACTGAAATTATATATTGAAAAAGACCTGGATTGTTTGTTGAGGTCTTTCATCTTTTAGAAAGACCATGTTGGTTTCAGTTATTTCATATGTAAATTCCAGAACTTTCTTAAAGTAACATTCTCAAGTGAACTTTAACAACATATGCCATGTTGGACCAGATAATGCATTGAAGGTATGCCCTGTGTGAGGCTGTCTGTGCCTCACTGTTCAGACTGATTCTAATCTAAAAACGAGATATACAGAATCTTACATGGATTCATGAAGTTTTTGAGCAAGTCCAAATTCACCTCACAAACTTAGATGCGTGTATGTGTATGTGCATGTGTGTGTGTGTGTGTGCACGTGGGTGTGTTTGTGCGGGGGGAGGGGTCTGAGTGTTTGTGAGAGAATATGTTTATGTGTATGTGTGTGAGTGTGAATGTAAAGGGATATACATCTGTTAGAGGGTGCACGTGGGAGTGTATGTGTTAGCATTATGAGAGAGAGCTGTATGAGAGGGTCTGTGTGAGCGTATAGATCTGTAGGATTGTGTGTGTGTGTGTGTGTGTGTGTGTGTGTGTGTGTGTGTGTGTGTGTGTGTGTGTGTGTGTGTGTGTGTGTGTGTGTGTGTGTGTGTGTGTGTGTGTGTGTGTGTGTGCAGTGGGGTCACCTGTAGTGTGACATGAACCCAAGGTCCCGGTTGAGGCCATCCCCATGGGTACCGAACTTAGCTATCAGCCTCTGCTCGGCCACTTTCCTCTGCTGCCTGTCCCAAAGTCTGCCTTGGAGGATGTTCACCCGAAGGTCCGAGGTCGAATGTCCCGGACCACTGAAGTGTTCCCCAATTGGAAGGAACCCTCCTGTCTGTTGATTATTGTGCAGTGCCCATTCATCTGTTGCCATAGCCTCTGTTTGGTCTCGCCAATGTATCATGCCTCAGGGCAACCTTGCCTGCAGAGTATGAGATAGACAACGTTGACTGAGTCACATGAGTACCTGCCATGTACAAAGTGGGAGGTGCCCCCATGTTTAATGGTGGTATCCATGTCGACACTGACACATCTTGCAGTGTCTACCATGACAAGGTTGTATAGTATTGTCCTGAAAGCTGCGCAGTTTGCTGCAAATGATGAGAAGTGGAGGTATGGAGAGGTGCTCATCCTCATTGATAATGTGTGCAGGCTATGTAGAACATGGCGTATTTTTTTGGGTCCTGTGAAGTACTGGACAATGAAGGGTACCCTGTCAGTTGTAGCTCGTGTCTGTCTCCTGAGGATGTTATTACAGTTTCTCACTATGGCACGTCAGAACCGGAGATCGATGAGTTGAGCGTCATTACCTGTTCTTATGAGGGCATTCTTATGTACTTCAAGTGCCCACCACATTGTGCTGAAGTTGTAAATCAGCAGCATGAGTACATTCTTAGCTGCACATACCTAGCATTGCAGTATTGCGATCCATATTCCTTGTCTAAAGGACAGAACAGTCGTGGATGAAGGGTGGATGCTAACACTGTGGAGGGCATCATACAAAGGAGGAGAAGGTATCTCCAGTGTGGGAGAAGAAGTGTTCTCACTGAGATAAGCTGAATCATTTTGTATACAACTTGTCGTGAAAGGTACATGAGACAAACACTTTTGGATTTGAATTTTAAGATAGAGCTTTTGACTCAGTTCTATGAAGTTTTTAAAGGCCAGAAAATTGCTTTAGAACAGTTGCCTTAATATATCAGTTCCATTAAGGCATATCACTACAGTAGAGTGCCTGGGAGAACCTCTGTAATGTTAATGGATATACTGTTTATGCTGTTGGGTTTATGACAGGCAGAGTGATAACAGTAAGGCAATTAGTTTAGTTGTGACTTCAGAATAGAAGGTTCAAGATCTCAATTCTGAAGTGACCAGCTTTTCCCCCTTGCTGGAGTACCAAATGTTTCCATTTCATTTTAGGGGAACCAGTCACCTTAGCAAAAGCAGTTTCTAGTTTTTAGAACTTCCAAGTCAGAAGAGTTTGGATAGAAGACTTCAAGTTGTTAGAACTTAGAATGTTTAAACCATCAGAATTGTGAGATGTTCATTCTACCAGACTCAGAAAGGAATTGTAATATTGTATCCACAATTCACAAAAAGGGAAAGGAGTTAGTGTCGGGAAGGTAAATTTCTAAAAAGCTAAGAATGACATTTTTCTGGGATCGATTCTCTAAAACATGGTCTTAGGAAATAGGTTCAAACTTTGCTTAGATGTTTCTGTTAAGTTCTTTTGATTGGCTTCTACAATGTTTTGCTTATTTTTCTTCTTTCTTGTGATAAACTTGCATTCTGTTGTTAAGGTAAATCAGGGGCAGCCTCATATTTTTAGTCACTAACCACCAAATGAACCAACTGCAAAGATTAAACATATGATGAATGGCTGAGGATCCTGGGATTGTATTCATTAGAGTTTAGAAGGTTAAGGGGAGATCTAATAGAAACTTACAAGATAATGCATGGGTGAATGCTGAATGAATGCTGGGTGAATTATGAAAGGGTGGATGCTGGGAATTTGTTTCTGTTAGACAGGGAGACTAGGACCCATGGACACAGCCTTAGAATTAGAGGGTGTCAATTTAGAACGGAAATGAGGAGACATTTCTTCAGACAGAGAGTATGGGCCTGTGGGATTCATTGCCACAGAGCGCAGTGGAGGCCAGGACATTAAATGTGTTCAAGGTAGAGATTGATATATTCTTTATCTTGCAAGGAATTAAGGGTTATGAGGAGAGTGCGGATAAGTGAAGTTGAAATGCCCATCAGCCATGATTGAATAGCAGAGCGGACTCGATGGGCCGAATGGCTTTACTTCCACTCCTATGTCTTATGGTCTTATATGATCTATCAAGCATCAGCTGGGATCATAACTAAGTATACAACTAGAATGAAACTCAACAAACAGATACTGGAGGCCATGGAACCGACATCAGTTGAAGATCCTGATAAGTTAGACTACACTCTACAACAGCTTCTGTCATTTCGATAGGCAATAAATAGTTTGTGACTGTTGGAGTGTTGACTGCAGAAAGAGAACATCAGGTTACCATTAAGTATCAGATGAAAACTGATGCATCATGCAACATCATGATCTTCACAGATTTGTACAAAATGATCCAAGAATGAAGCTCTTGAAATTAAGTTTGAGGCTATATAATGGCATTATGTTCACACTGAGAGGGCACATCACTCTATGAGCCCAATGCAATGGCAAGCACAATGGCCCAGAATTCAAGGTCATAAATGGCAAGCAAAAGACACTCAACTCATCCGGGACAACTCTAAAGCTTGGACTGGTAACTATCAATGCAACAAAAGAGATTTGTAACACATCACAGCACAGAAACATAAAGCAATTCTCAAGGATATGAAGTTAAAAATCACACAACACCAGGTTATAGTCCAACAGGTTTAACTGGAAGCACACTAGCTTTCGGATGAAGGAGAGTCGCTCCGAAAGCTAGTGTGCTTCCAATTAAACCTGTTGGACTATAACCTGGTGTTGTGTGATTTTTAACTTTGTACACCCCAGTCCAACACCGGCACCTCCAACTCAAAGATATGCTCCTTCAGAAGCAGTCTTTTGATTAGAAAGATCTGCCTGAGTTTCAACGGAGGTACCAATTGGATCTGAATCATACAGTCGCACTTATTTTCTCCATGTGACCACTTCTCAACTCAAAAATGAACTTCTGACCTCAGAAACCATGTCATAGACTTTAATCTGTTCATCTTGGGAAACCCTCCATTGTTGAAACAGCAAACAGTGACTCACTAACATGTGAGATTTCTTTGATAAACTTGTCAACAGGTTACCTGACAAAGATAACAACGTTTTTATAATTCAAAAATAAAAGACAGTGATTTAAACAATTTGGAAATAACAATTGGTGATGCAAAGGTATTTCACTTGATTCAAAAAGCACATTGTAGAAACGTATCTTCAGGAATTAATCATTTAATCAGATAAATCAATCACTATACCGTTTTTATAATTTATTTCCGTTGAAACTTTAATTAAAAACTGGTTGAAAAATGAATCGCTTTTCCTGATTTTGTCATTCTTATTGCATTTCATTGATTGAAAGGGGGTACCCTTGAGAAAGCCATTCTAATGTGATTGCATTATACGCAGTGGACTTCAGGAATTGAGAGTTGCACTAACACTACATGAATGTACAGTCCAGTCCAATTAGGATCACGATGTTCCTTGCTCCTAGCCGGTTATGATTTTTCTGCTGTAATCCAAATGCCATGCCTGATTACTCGAGCTATTGTTCAATCCTAATTAAAGTATGTAGTCCCAGAGGTCAACAGCAGCCCACTGGCATTTATGAACAAATTCTTTCAAGGTAATCGCCTAGAACGGTCTAGAAATGGAAGTGCGTGTTTCGAAAAGAACTGAATGTAGAAGGCTGTTGTGGAGACGAGATTGGAACTATCCGGAAAGATGTGAAAGGAGTCACACAAAGAAAGTTTCTTTCATTAAATGTAAGTCCAGATGCTCAGTGTCCCAAAACTTTTATTAGGGAAATCTTGTTGAGACATGCATAAATCCCAAAAATAAACGATCCATAATTACACCATGTGAATTAATGAAGTACTTTCTGAATTGAGGTCACAGTTGGAGTGTAGGAAATATGCCATCTAAACCCATAAACAGCTATGTGATAATATTCATGTAACTTTTTTTTGTCATTTTTATTGAGGTGGGGAAATGTTAGCCAGGACACAGGTTGATTTACGTAGTGTGCATACCCCACCAATTGCCACATATATCCCTGTAATTGGTACAAGATACAATTCCAGTAAAAGCCTGGAACTGTTTGACACTCTCACTGGATTCCATTCCCAAAAGGGTATTGGACATTGGAATTTTCAGAATTCAGATTGATAGACTTTTGAGTAAGGATATTAATGGATATGGAAAAAAAGCCGAGTGAATGGGACTGGACATAATAATCCAGGTGGGGCCAAGCCAGGCCATTATAAAGATCAGGGTCAGGGACGGTAATCATAGGCCCTGGTGCGCTAGTGGCCCGGGATCACTGCCTGAGCACAGTCATCCAAATCTGTCCCCTGACCTGACCATAGCAGCCTTACCCCCTGACCTGAGCACGGTGGCTCTGGCCCAACTCTAGCATAGCGGCAGCACCAACCCCCTCCCTGAGCCAAAAGCAGCAGGCCCACCAGAATCCTGTGACCCCTGGTTGTTGGGCCCTGATATACAACATCCCATCCTCTCCACCATTCCAGACCCTGATAAGCATTCAGCATTTGCCCTCTGCTCTGTAAATCTAAAATGCCAAAACCTCCGTATCCATTGCCTCCGTGATCAGGCTTGGACAAGAAAACCCCTAAATTATGAAACGTTAACTCTGCCTCTGTGTTGTGTTTCTCACCAGCTTTGGTTGTCAGAACATTAGAAAGGGGTGTTATGTGAAGCGATTTGGAAAGATGTTTGCACTTCTGCCAAATCATTACTGAGGGATTATCTGCAAGGTTCATTATGGCTGCATAGAATTTGCAAGCAATGCAAAGATTATTCCAATCACTCTGATTGCAGACCGCAGGATTATTTTCTGACTTTGTGGCCACAGGTAGCTATTGTTTCAAATATTTACCCAACATTGCCTTTCTCAATGCAGTGAGTGAACAAGATTGTAATATTAAGCTTTATGTGCTTTGAAAATCGTGCTTATGAGTTAACCAGTTCTGTTCAGTGTGTTGTGCATTTGCAACTGGAATACTGCAACTGAAATCTCTCCTGATAATTGATAAACTGAGATGCCTCTGAAGTCCCCTCTTCATCACGCTTCTCCCTCCATTGTTAAAACATAGTCAAAAGTAGAGTTGTCAATATTTAAAATTGCTCACTGAAAAGCCATCAGAAAACCATCATAATGATTTTTTTTACCTGTTTTAATGAGTTTGCGAGAGTCTTTTAAATATGCATATCAGGTTCCAATGATGAGATCAAGACCTGACTGGAATTTTATCAGTTGGATTTAGCACTGAGAGCTCAGCACGTTCCCCAACAGGAAGAGGTGATGAGACCTGAAGGCAAGATCCCAATGTCCCCCTTTCTCCCCTGTCCAGACCATCACAAGGCACCTCCTGAAACTGAATCTCCCCTATCTACCTGAGTGGCAGTTGATAGCCTACTCAGACTTGTGGAGCTTAAGCCAGCCCCTAGACATCATATCTGGAGTAGTGAATCATAGCTAAGCAATTGCTAGGCTGCATTTGGAGGTGGGGAAAACAGCATAGTGGCTCAGTGGTTAGCAATGCTGCTTCACAGTGCCAGGGACCTGGTTCGATTCCACCCTCGAGCGACTGACTGTGTGGAGTTTGCACATTCTCCTTGTGCCGGGATGTGCTTCCTTCCACAGTCTAAAGATATGTAGGTGAGGTGGATTGGTCATGCTAAATTGCCCATCGTGTCCAGGGATGTGTAGGTTCGGTGGATTAACCATGGGAAGTGCAAGATTACAGGAAACGAAAGGAGGGGTGGGTCTGGTTGGATGCTGTTCGGAGCGTCCCTGTGGGCTTGGTGGGCTGGATGGCCTGCTTCCATACTGTGGGGATTCTATGATTTAAAGTCAGGGCCATAGCAACTTAATGGAGCCTTGAGTAGGAAAAGGCTATTCATCTTTCAAATCTCCCATTGGCTTCTTTCCCACAATTCTACATTAAGCAGCCCTGAATCCTGCTTACTAGTAGGACACTACCTTGTTCTATGTTTATAATTTAGCATCATTTTGTGTTCCTCAATCCCAGATAATATTCAGACCATTGGTTTGAATGCTAATTTCATGAAAAACGATTGCTTCAATACTTTGATTTGAGCCCCCCAGCCTCCAACACATCTGCCCAAGACTTAAATTATGGAACCTCTTACAACTGCAACATTGTCTTTAATTTCTTTTGTCACTGAGAAGTCATTTGCTGCTTTGTTGCACTGTTTTCTTAACATCTATTCTCCGGCCCAAGCTTTTGGTTGAGGTCACAGATCAGTAATGATTTATTGAATGGCCTACTCTTTTTCCTCTTTCTTATGATCTTATGTTCTCACCTAACTTTCTCCCTGTGTCTCAGAGTTTGTTTTTTTCAACTGTACCTTTCCGGTGCTTTCTATTTTACAGGCACTGTGTAATTATGACCCACATTTTGCCTTTCACAGTGTGAAATATTCCAAGGCACCTTAAAATTTATTTTTGCTGAGATGGCTTTAACGCAAAGAAACCCAATACCACATTTAAGAATTTCTATCCTAAGCCATTGAACAATCTGGGCAAGTGAAAATTCCCTTTGCTGAACATAGATTTATTGCCCCTGTGTGGAAGCAGACCTCCAATTATTAGTCCATACATTATCTGGCCAGGACCACCAATGAGGGCATCAGCTAATAGGATTATCTAGAGCTAAGTAGGCCGAATCCCCCCATTTCAAGGCAAAAAATCCAGGATGTTTCCAGTCTGTCAGAAGCACATACATTGAAAACAATGGACACTGAGCATAAAGTGGAGAGCTCACTGAATAAGCATTTGAAAAGATACTTTTTGAGCAGGGTTACTGAAGGAAGAGAGAGGTATGAAGAGGAGAAGTTTTAGGGATAAATGCCCAGGGTTGAGGCATGGTGAACATAAAGGTTTCACTGCCATAGGTGCAGTAGAGGGAAGGGGCAACTAAGATTAGACCACAGCTGGATGTCAATTTGGAATTGAAGGAAATTGCTGTGGCAGTGTTAAGTCACAAAAGAATTCAGGCACCAATTTAACATGATGAGGTGCAGAGACTCAATGGAATTATTGAGAGCAGAAGATATGGTGAAGAGGAGATGGTCTTGGTCAGACTGTGAGATGAGTTTTATTTCTTGGGTGTTGGGTGGAATGTGAAAGTTGATGATTAGGAAATTGTAGAAAGCAAACCATGAGGTGACAAAGGCAAACATGAGAATTTGTTGAATATGATATGACCCATCTAAAGGTAATTCTGGGTAAATCTGATGCCAAAGTAAAAGCCAGCTAATTGACCATGTGTTATTTTGCTAATTAGTTACTGTGGCGATCAGTCACTGAACATATTCATAAGCACTGCCAATGTACGTCTAACAAAAAACAAAGTTTATTACACACAAAAGGAACAATAAACACAAACTAGTTCAAATTGTCATATGAGAAATATGAGAAATAAACATTTAACCATTCTACTCTCAATGACAGCCTTACAGATACTCAACCTCAGTGAAGTGTCACCTTGTTTCCACTTTAAAAATCCTTCTTTATTTGGTATAACTTGATTTCCTTCTGGGAAACCCCTGTACAGGTGTACCCCATATCTGCAGGTCATATGTTCCAAGACCTGTTATGGATGCCCGAAACCACAGACAATAGCATTTTAATGGGAAATTTAGCTCCCTGGCAGCCCCCTGAAATTACTTCTGGAATGTTCCATGTAATATTTTTGGGTCGCAGTAAACCGTGGATAACTGAAACTGCGGAAACCGAATCCACGGATGCAGGGATTCTACTGTATTTACCTGATGCTAGCTTCTTTAGTTAATGCTATGAGACCCTCAAACACCCTGCTGCCATAGTTCAGGGATTTTTTTAACATGGATTCCATCAATTCCTCTTCCACAGACAGCTGGTTCTGGGGTTTTCTCTGCTTGACATTAAGCCCTTGAGACTTCTGTTCAGCTAAAACAAATTTGAAGACGACCCATTTCCTGGCATAGACCTATTCTCCATGATAGAATCTGCACATGGCCTAACCTGAAATCTGGCTGAATAGACTAATTATACATTGCTTTTGATTTTGTTTTAATGAGATGACCTTTCACTGAAACAGAAACAATGCTACAGATTTGATGTTAACAATAAAACAAAAAGTTTATTCTTCAAAAGAAATGAAGATGAAACAGAACAAATCAAATTATTTACATATAATACAAGTTTAAAAATTTCAAAATACATAGTAAACTATGATCGCATTAATTGAAAATTACATGCACCAGACAGAATGTGCTCTACATCATATTTTTTAGAATGTAATTTAACTTCAAGTCCCAGTCTCGAGAATCTGAAAAGCTCTTCCTTGAATCTTCATACAACTGAGCGTAGATTGTTGAAGAGAGGTTGAGTAGGTTAGCATTATTTTCATTAGAAAGACGGAGGTTGGGGGGGGGGGGGGGGGGAGAGGATTGAGGTCGACAAAATCATGAGAGGTGTAGACAGGGTGGATAGCAAGAAGCTTTTTCCCAGAGTAGGGGACTTAATTACTAGGGGTCATGAGTTCAAGGTAAAAGGGGAGAAGTTTAAGGGAGATGTGCGTGGAAAGTTCTTTAAGCAGAGGGTGGTGGGTGCATGGAATGCTTTGCCAGCAAAGGTGGTAGAGGCAGGCACAATAGAGTTGTTTAAGATCTATCTAGACAGATACGTGTGTGGGCAGGGAGCAAAGGAATACAGATCATTGGAAAATAGGCGGCAGGTTTCAATAGAGGATCTGGATTGGCGCAGGCTTGGAAGGCCGAAGGGCCTGTTCCTGTGTTGTAATTTTCTTTGTTCATTTCTTCTTTGTTCTTTGTTTCAAAATCAAATCATCTGCTCAGATTTATAATCTAGAACTTTTAAACTAACCATCTTACTTTGAGGCAACCTATTTCATAACTGTGCCAAACTAGTTTCTTTCTCAAAAGCAGCAGTTTTAACGCATTCAGTTCCAGCCAAGTCCCCTGCAAAATTGCCAAACTAAGGCCCAAAATTGGTTTCAAGCTAGGGTATTTAGCCAAATTGAAACAAAAAACAACTCTGAACTTCTAATCTCAAAGTCTACTGCACAAGCGTTTAGTTTGTTCACTTGTTAAACATCATGCAAAGAAAACAAATTCCCATTAATGTCCAATAAATATCTTTCTCAAAGTATTTTTGAAATAAATCACCATGTCTACAGAAATGCCTGCAAGTTAATCATCAAACCCTTTCATAGGCACAAACCAAAGTCATATGTCACAATATAAAAATGTAAATATCCAAAATGAATACTATTGAAATATGTATAAATCTCACACATAACATCATGCCTTACAGTTCAAAAACATCTGACCTACTTGCTTCAAATGTGGTTGTTTTCAAAAGGCCATGTTTAGAATAGAATCCATACAGTGTGGAAACAGGCCATTCGGCCCAATGAGCCCACACAGACCCTCCAAAGAGGACCCACCCATACCCATACCCCTACCCTATCCTTGTAACCCTACAATTTCCCATGGCTAACGCACCTAACCTACACATCCCTGAACACTCTGGACAATTTAGCATGGCCAATCCACTTAGCCTGCTCATCTTTAGACTTCCATGTCAACAAATTTTAAGACTCCCTGGTAACACAGAGAACTCAAAATTGAAACTAACTCCTTTCCTCCTATAGCTATACAACATAGAAATGCAAATTAAACTTTGAGCTATACTTGGTTCTTCCATGTTAGAACCCAAATTTCCAAATAATAACAATGATTTACCCATGAACACTCATTAGAACTAGAGTCAAGAGTGTGGTGCTGGAAAAGTACAGCAGGACAGGCAGCATCCGAGGAGCAGGAAAATCATCGTTTCGGGCAAAAGCCCTTCATCAGGAATGAGGCTGGGAGCCTTGGTCGTGGAGAGATAAATGGGAGGGGGATGGGATGGGGGGAAGGTAGCCGAGAGTGCAATAGTTGGATGAAGGTGGGGTAAAGGTGATCAGTCGGTGGGGAGGGTGGTGCAGATAGGCAGGAAGGATGATGGACAGATGGGACAGGTCATGAGGGTGGTGCTGAGCTTGAAAGTTGGAACTGGGGTAAGATGGGGGGAGGGGTAATGAGGAAACTGGTGAAGTCCACATTGATGCCCTAGGGTTGGAGGGTCACAAGGCAGATACGAGGTGTTCTTCCTCCAGATTTTGGGTGGTAAGGGAGTAGTGATGGAGGAGGCCCAGGACCTGCATGTCCTTAGCGGAGTGGGAGGGGGAGTTGAAGCATTCAGCCACGGGGCGGTGGGATTGATTGGTGCGGGTGCCCCAGAGATGTTCTCTGAAGTGCTCTGCAAGTAGTCATCCTGTCTCCCCAATGTAGAGGAGACTATATCTGGAGCAATGTATACAGTAAATGACAGGTGTGCAATTGCAGGTGAAACTTTAATGGGGGGAGGTGTGGGAGCAGGTTTTGCAATTCCTGCGGTGGTCGCGGAAGGTGCCAGGAGGGGAGGGTGGGTTGTTAGGGAGCGTGGACCTGACCAGGTGGTCACGGAGGGAATGGTCTTTACGGAAAGCGGATAGAATTGGGGAAGGAAATATACCTCTGGTGGTGGGGTCCATTTGTGGGTGGCGGATATTATCTCCAAAAATATGTAAAGGTGGATAAATCCCCAGGACCTGACCATGTGTAACCCAGACCTCTGTGGGAAGCTAGAGACGTGATTGCTGGGTCTCTTGCTGAGATATATGTATCATCGATAGCCATGGGTGAAGTGCCAGAGAATGGAAGTTGATTCATGTGGTTCCATTATTGAAGAAAAGTGGTATGGAAAAGCCAAGGAACTATAGACCAGTGAGCCTGATGTCAGCACTGGGCATGTTATTGGAGTGGTTTCTGACCAATAGGATTTACATGTATTTGGAAAGGCAAGGACTGATTAGGGATAGTCAACATGGCTTTGTGCATGGGAAATCATGTCTCACAAACTTGATTGCACTTTTTTCAGAAGATTTATGAAGGCAGAGCATTCTCTATACGGACTGCATCAAGACATTTGACTCTAATCTCTGCCACATACAGGAGTGCAGGTTCATAGTTCCTTGTAGCCATGGGTAGACAGGTTACTGTGGAATGTGTTTGATACACTTACTTTTATTGGTTAGTGCATTGAGTTTAGGAATTGAAATGTTCATGTTACAGGACATTTGTTTGGCAAAGTTTGGAATATTGCATTCAAATCTGGTCTCTCTGCTATTGGAAAGATATTGTTAAATTTAAAAGGTTGCACAAAAGATTTACAAGGGTATTCCCAGGGTTGGAGGGTGTGAGCTATGGGGAGAGGCTGAATAGGCTGGGGCTATTTTCCCTGCAGCATGATAGGCTGGGGGGTGACTTTATAGAAGTTTATAAAATCATGAGGGGCATGGATTGGATGAATAGCCAAGCTCTTTTTCCCAGGGCAGAGGAGTCCAAAACTTTTAAGATAGGAGGGCAGCAATATAAAAGGGACCTACAAGGTAGCTTTTTCACACAGCGGGTGGTGCGTGTGTGGGATGAGCTGTCAGAGAAAGTGATGGAGGTTGGTACAATAACAACATTTAAAAGGCACCTGGATGAGTACATGAATAGGAAGGGTTCAGAGGGATATGGGCCAAATGCTGGCAAATGGAACTAGAATAATTTCGGATATCTGGTCGGCATGGAAGGGTTGGGCTGAAGGGTCTGTGCTGAAAGACTCTATTTTTCACATGGCACCTCTGACCAAGTGTGTTTGGAGCAGCACGTAGTAATGACAATGTTCAGTACACAAACCAGATGCTATAATTAACATGCCCAATTACTTAGCAACTCACACACAATGAGCTAGATGTTTAGCACACAGTCGAACCTGGTGTTGCAATTGAGATGCCCAGCACTCACCAGCTTTCATTGCCACTGTGTAACAGGCAGTGGCTCTGCGATGCCAACAATACGATGATGCACCTGACTAGGTCAGTCTGTTCAATAGTTCCTTTCCTTTAATTTTTAACCAGTACTTTGTCTGTATATTCCTGATTTTAAATTTGCATGTTGTGTTCATTTAACTTAAGAAAGGAAGGAAAGAAGAGGAGTCACTTGGATTTATAAGGCATATTTCATGACCTGAAGGCATTCCAAAGAACTCCACGGTGAATGAAATAGTGTTGAATGTAGTTGGTGTTGGAATGTTGGCAAACAGCAGAAGTTAATATGCACAAACAGTTCCCACAAACAGCAATCTGAAATGAGAAAATGAAGGATTCAGAAAAGATTTACAAGGATGTTGCCAGGGTTGGAAGTTGAATAGGCTGGGGCTGTTTTCCCTGGAGCGTCGGAGACTGAGGGGTGACCTTATTGAGGTTTACAAAATTATGAGAGAAAAGGATAGGAGAAACAGACAAAGTCTTTTCCCTGGGGTCGGGGAGTCCAAAGCTGAAGGGCATAGGATTAGGGTGAGAGGGGAAAGAGATAAAAGTCACCTAAGGAGTAACTTTTTCACACACAGGGTGGTGCGTGTATGCAATAAGTTGCCAGAGGAAGTGGTGGAGGCTGGTATAATTACAGCATTTAAAAGGCATCTGGATCGGTATATGAATAGGAAGGGTTTAGAGGGTTATGGGCCAAGTGCTGGCAGGTTGGACTAGATTAGGTTGGGATATCTGGTCGGCATGAACAAGTTGGACCGAAGGGTCTGTTTCCATGCTGCACATCTCAATGACTCTACGACTCTATGACCTGATAATTTTCTTTTGTGATGTTGATTGAAGAAAAGCAGTGGACAGTACTTTGGGGGAGAATTTTCCTGCTCTCCTTTGAAATAGCACCACAGAATATTTTACATTAAGGGCAGATAGGGTCTCAACTTAATATCTCATCCAAATAATGGCACTACTTATAAGGAGAGGCTGGATAGGCTCAGACTTTTATCACTGGAGCGCAGGAGGTCATGGGGTAACTTTATAGAGATCTATAAAATCATGAGGGCTACAGTTAAGGTGAATAGCAGGTGTATTTTCCCTGGGGTGGGGAATTTCAAAACTAGGGGTCATATTTTTAAGGTGAAAGGAGGAAGATTTTAAAAAGACATGAGGGACAATTTGTTTTACACAGCATGGTTCTTGTGTGGAATGAACGTCCAGAGGAAGTAATGGATGCGGGTACAGTTACAACGTTTGAAAGACATTTAGATAAGTACATGAATAAGAAATATTTGGAGGGATATGGGCTAAGTATAGGCAGGTGGGGCTAGTTTAGTTTGGGATTATGTTCAGTGTGGACTGGTTGGACTGGAACATTTGTCTCCTGCTATATGACTCTATGACTATGAGTCTGACAGTGCAGTTATACTGGGCTATCAGAATAGATTATCCAACATCCTCTGGTGCTACTTTGAAGTTTTACCCTGAAAGTGATACAAGCAAATTGGAAAAATAATTGTTGTATTTCATACATTGCATCTTATTATTGTCAGAAAAAAATATAATAAGGTTTGCCAACAACAAGTTAAGAAAGATAATGAGAGACAACTGAATTCACACACAGTTAATGTTTAAGGGTGGGTGACACAGAGCAATGAAACAGGATAGAATGCAAGTCATTGTGGTTTTGGCTGTGTTTCTGAGCACATGTTAAGTGTTTCTTTTGTCTAGTATCAAGTAATAGCCCATTTTATGTTTCAAAGGAAAGTAAAGATTGCTGGGGGTCAGATTATTGAGTCTTTAGAATTACTAAGTGTCTAACTGAACAATTTGTTTCATAATCGTGTTGAAGTTTTAGTTATTTCTTCATCTCTCCCAGGAGATTACATGAGCTGGGATTTTCCAGCTGTTTGGCAGACTTGGAAGAAAAGGCAAGGGTTAAAGGGAGTGGTGTGAAATCATGTGGGGTGGTGTCAGCAATGACCTTGAAAATCACCACTTGTGAGCCACATTTTACTGGTGCACAAGCAAAAACATCTCAACTTTTATATTTCATTCTCCTTTAAATTAACTGCAACAGCCCTTTGAGCCTCAGTTTCCCACTAGTAAGTCTATCCTCCATCCATGTTACTCCCAACACTATGATATTCTATTTGGCGTAATAATCTTTAATGTGTCACTTTGTCAAATATCTCTTTTGACAAAGTGCCACATTCAGAATTAGATTATCCAACATGTTCTGGTGCTACTTTGAATGTATTCCATGGTGTTTGTTACTTCCTCAAAGAAATCCAATAAACTAGTCAAAAATGATTTCATATTCACAAAACTGTGTTGACTCTACCTGACTGCTTTAAGGTTTTCCAAGTGCTCTGCTCCAAAACTCCTCAATAATAGATTTCAGCAATTTCTCTGTGATAGGTGTTAAGCTAGCCGACATGTAGTTTTCTGCTTTTCATCTCCCTCCTTCAGGATCTAGGCTGTTGTCAGGATCTAGGCTGTTGTCAGGATTAAGTTTTAATGATGTTCTTTGTGCCATTTCTGATCATTGTATTTGATTGAAGTTCCTCTCTCTCTTTTGCTTCCTGGTTCATAATAATTTGTATCCTCTTATGGTAAAGGCAGATATGAAATATGTGTTCAATTTATGCACCATTTATTTTGAATTTTCCATTGTTAATCCTCTCTTTAGAGGATCAACACGCACTTACATTCTTTTTTCCTTTTTAAGGATTGTACAAACTCTTACTGTCTGCCATATTTCTAGCTAACTGTCTAATTTCTCCTTCCATGTCAATTTCTGAGTCATTCTTTGTTATTCTTTGCATTCCGTCCAATGTTATGACCTGCCACTCACCTTTCTGAAGCTGTACACATTCCTTTCAACACAGAACAAAGAGCAAAGAAAATTTACAGCCCAGGAACAGGCCCTTCGGCCCTCCAAGCCTGAGCCAATCCAAATCCACTGTTTAAACCTATCGCCCAATTCCTAAGCATCTGTATCCCTCTGCTCCCCACCTACGCATGCATCTGTTCAGAGGCACCTTAAATGAATCTACCGTGCCTGCCTCTACGATCTCTGGCAATGCATTCCAGGCACCAATCACTCTCTGTGTAACATACTTTCTGCATGTATCCTCCTTAAACTTTTCACCTCTCACCTTGAAAGCGTGACCTCTTGTTATTGAATCCTGCGCGCTGGGAAAAAGCTTATCTCTATCCACCCTGTCAATACCCTTCATGATTTTGTAGACCTCAATCAGGTCCCCCCTCAATCTCCTTTTTTCTAGTGAAAACAATCCTAACCTACTCAACCTCTCTTCATAGCCAGCACCTTCTGTATCAGGCAACATCCTCATAAACCTTCTCTGCACGCTCTCTAAAGCATCCACATTTTTTTGGTAATGTGGCGACCAGAAATGTACGCGGTATTCTAAATGCTGCCGAACCAACATCATGTACAATTTTTAACATGACCTGCCAGCTCTTATGCTCAATACCGTATCCAATGAAGGCAAGCATACCATATGCCTTCTTGACCACTCTATCCACCTGCGTAGCCACCTTCAGGGTGCAATGGATCTGAACTCCCAAATCTCTCTGCTCATCAACTTTACTCAAGGCTCTTCTGTTTACAGTATAGTTCGCTTTAGAATTAAACTTCCCAAAATGCATCACTTCACATTTGTCCATATTGAACTCCATCTGCCACTTCTCCGCCCAACTCTCCAGTCTGTCTATATCCTCCTGTATTCTTTGACACTCCCTTATGCTTTCTGCTACTCCACTAATCTTCGTGTCATCTGCAAACTTGCTGATCATACCAACAGTGCCCTCTTCCAGATCATTTATGTATTATACAAACAACAGTGGCCCCAACACTGACCCTGTGGAACACCACTGGTCACCTTTCTCCATTTCGAGAAAATCTCTTAACTACTACTGTCTGTCTCCTGTTGCTCAACCAGTTCTTTATCCACCTAGCCAGAACACCCTGCACACCATGTGACTTCACTTTCTCCATTAGTTTACCATGCGGAACCTTATCTAATGCCTTACTAAAGTCCATGTATATGGCATCTGTAGCCCTTCCTTCATCTGTCAACTTGGTCACATCCTTAAATTTTTATTTTTCTATTACTGTACATCTTTCCCTTGGAGTGTTTCTTTCTCACAGGAATGTATCTTTTCTGAGTATATTTCCTTAAATATCTGCCACTGTGTATTACACATTGACAGCACTGCATTGGCATTGACTGCTGTCTCAGTTACTCTTCAAAAATTCAAGGAGGTTGGTCAAGTAAGACTTTCCCTTTTGAAATCCATGCTGACTATTCATTGTTGTATTTTTAAGCTAACAAGATTTGGTTAGTGGGGTTTCCTGGCACAGCATTGTCAACCTTGCCTATAATGGCAGCCTCACAGCCATTTAAAGCTCTCTATACCATTGTTGGGCCTGAGGCCAGATTGCCACCTTGTACTAGGGAGGAGGTTTTGCTTTGGAAAGCTCTAAGCAATTTGATTACAAAAGGTGCCCACTGCAGTCCCTCCAGTCTAAGTGCCAGAAGGCATCAGGATCAGGGAGGTATGGAGTTTGTCTGTTGGGGACAGGAGGAGAGTGCCTCATTTGGAGCAAAGGGGTTATTTGGGGGTTTTGGGATGGTGAAGACAGAGGGGAATGTGTGCATCATGTTTGAAAGTCAGGAGTGCTAGGAGCGGGGTGTGCCTCACATTGGGAGAAGTGGACTGTGAAGAAAGCAGGTAAAAACAAGGGCGGCAGATGCTGGAAAACAGAGTCTAGATTAGAGTGGTGCTGGAAAAGCACAGCAGATCAGGCAGCATCCGAGGAGCAGGAAAATCGACGTTTCGGGCAAAAGCCCTTCATCAGAAATGAAGAAAGTGTTCACTCTTTCTTTATAGAGGCCTGAGCAGCGTAACCTGCCAGGGTTACTCGGCAACTGTGATGTCCTCCCAGCAGCCTCAGAATTGTGGCCAAGTGGGAAGTAGCTTTGATTTGGCCAGGCCCTAAAGTAGGGCAAGGATGAGCACATTGTCCCATGTCTTGTCCATCCCACAAACGATTGATGGGTAGAACGGTGGTGCACTCATCCACCAAATGTGATGGTCCCTTTTCCTAGCACATTCATTGGCAAGGGCCCACACAATTTTACACTTGATGGTTTTCAATTTTTTCTTTTAGTGGGGACTCTATTATTTCTCCTACTGCAACTAACTATCCATGGCTTCCCAGATTTGTTCCACTTCTCCTTTTAACAATGGATTTAATGATAGTTACTCGCCAAGCCTCTGACATTACATCTTTTCATACTAAACCTTTATTAGGAAAGGGTAGAGATAGGGGAAGGCATGGCATTGTGCTGTTGACACTGGACTAGTAATCCAGCAGCACAGGCCAAAGCTCTGAGGATCAAGGGTTCAAATCCCAGCTGGTTGAATTTAAAATCGACCAAGAAAGCTGGGATATAAAGTTAGAATCACCAATGGTGACCATGAATGTGGTAGATCTGGTGATCTAATGTCCCTTAGGGATGGAAATCTGCCACCCTTACCTGGTCTGGCGTACATATGACTCCAGACCTGCAGCGATGTGGTTGACTGCCCATTAGAGTCGCCTAGTAAACCATTCAATTCAAGGGCATTAGGGATGGGCAACAAATGGTGTTCCTGCTAGTGATGCCCACAACTCTTCAATGAACTTACAAAAACAAAGTGTTTTTGCTATTGCGACCTTAGATTTATAGGACTGTTGTGTTAAGAAGGAATGGAAAGAATTTTCTCTTTTCTCCCACCCCAATTGGTTGGAGCAGAGGTTTTGAATTTTAAAAAGATGCTGGATTGTCAATTCATTCCACCCTTCTCCGTGTACAGTTTTTGATTTCAGCCAGACTAGTATCCTTGTGCTGAACACACTCATAATGTGGTTTATTGTTGAAAATGCATCTACGTAAAAATATTAAAAATATACAAATATTCTTTACTTCCTGCTCATACTCAATCCACAAACATGCAATGAAGAAATGTAATTTTACAGAGGATCAGAAGTTAAACTTGGTTCAGTAGGATACGGATAAAAGGAAAGTCAATAAAGACGTACAGAAGTATAGAATTCTTATGAAGGAGACAGGTTGATCTGTTGCAATTATATTGGCTGTCTGAGCATTTTAATTTAGTTAAAAATCACACAACACCAGGTTATAGTCCAATAATATTTGGAAGCACTAGCTTTCAGAGTGCTGCTCCTTCTTCAGGTAGTTGTGGTGCAGGACCATAAGACACAGAATTTATAGCAAAAGGTTACAGCGTCATGTAACTGAAATGATATGCTGAACAAACCTAGATTGTTGTTAATCTTTCATCTTTTAGAATGGGTTGCAGGTTTCAGTTCATTAATATGCAAATCCCAGAACTTCTTTTAAGTCACATTCTCGAGATTACGTAAGGTTTTATAAATGGAAGGTGACATTTCAGCTCAGACAATACATTAAAGGTATGAGGTTAGAGTCAGACTGGTTCTATTTCCAAAGTGGAATTTACAAAATATTATATTGTTTGAATTGGATGCATTGACTGCCTACAGATTGTGCATTTTTTGAGCAAAAAAGAATGTAGCTGCATATATAATTCTGCAAATACAAATTCACTCCATAGACTTATATCTGTATGTGTATGCTTGAGAGAGAGAGAGAGAGAGAGAGAGTGTGTGTGTGTGTATTTGAATGCCTGCGTGAGAGTGTGAGTGCACATGAAAGAGTGTGTGTTTGCATGTGTGCAAGCTTGGTAAAGTGTGTGTGTGATTATGATGGAGTATAAGCCTGCGAGAGGATATGTTTGGTGTAAGTGTGGTAGGTATATGTCTGTGTGTATACAAGAGAATGTGTCTGTATCAGAGAGGGTTTACGTGAGTGTGTGAGTTTCTAAGTGTGTGTGTATGTGTGATTTTGTGTGTGTGAGAGAGAGTGTGTATAGTTTAGTGGGGTCATCTGTAGTGTGACATGAATCCAAGGTCTCAGCTGAGGCCATCCTCATGGGTACCAAACCTGGCTATCGGCCTCTGCTTGGCCACTTGGCATTGTTGCCTGTCCCATTTTAACTTAGTGCTGGTTTCCTGCCTTTTCCTCATAACTCTACGTGTTGGATGATTATTTAAATGATTCAATCTCTTGAAAGCTTCAGTTGAACCTGCCTCCAAAACAATTCCAGGCTGTGCATTCCAAACCCTAAAAATCTTGATGTTTGAAAAAGACACTTTAAATATGTGCATCTACTTGGTTCTCACTGAGGCTTTTCAGTCACGGTTAGTGTATTCCCTTTTCTCCTGGAATCATTGTTGTAGAATCTATTGTTCTCGGTTGGGGTATTAAACAATATTTGGGGTGCACTATGAGATACAGATATAGCTATACTCAACAATAATTTTTAAAGCAATTATTTACACCATGCCAACTATATACAATACAACTCAGCATGAGGTTGAAACCATTGCTCCTCTCCAATCTTGTATAGAGGTGGATTCACCAATTTCCCCAATTTGGTCTTGAGTTCTCTTTGAGGCTGTTGCCACTTCAGTCAGAGAAGCAATGCAGCTTCTTTCCTCCTTCTCCCTTGGGCTGCAAGGTTTGGATACCTTGGAGCTAATGGTCTTTCTCACTGTTTTCCTAGTATTGTATTTAAGGTCATATTTAAGGTCATAAATGTAAAAGCTTCATGTTGTCCTGTCACAGATGATCAATAGTAATTTTTGATAACACATTCATAATAGACTGATACTTCCCCTACTGTACCTAGTAATGTGATCACGTTGTGTCATCCTCAATCTGAATCATTGGCTCTTCTGCAACACCTTAGTGATTTGTTTAGTGTTTAACAAATTATGATTTTCCTTTTGTGGTGATTCTAGAAATATGGGCCACTATTTTAAAATTGGGATCTGCCCTTTTAGGTCATAGATGAGGGGTTCTTCCTTTCCATTTCAAGGGTTGTGTGACTTTGGAAATTTGTCTTTCAGAGTGAGTGGAGTTGAGGGTTATTGAATGTTTTTAAGACAGAGGAAGATTGATCCTTTTTAGCAAGGGATTCAGGGTTATCACATGCTGGTTGGCAGGTCAGGACCACAATGATCTAACATGTCATCTTCTTACAGGATTGTTGTTGATGTTGGTCCCACTATCACATCTACTCCTGCCCTTTTAAAAATTCATTCACAGGATGAGGTCATGGCTGGCTAGGTCAGCATTTATTGCTTTTCCCAATTGCCCAGAGGTCAACCTCATTGTTGGTCTGGAGTCACATATAGGCCAGAGCAGGTAAGGTTGGCAGTTTCCTTCTCTAAAGGGCATTAGTGAACCAGAGGTTTTTTTTCCTAACAATTGATTCATGGTCATAATTAGACTCTTAATTCTATATATTTATTGGATTCAAATTTTACCATCTGCCATGGCTGGATTTGAACCTGGGCATCCAGAACTATCGGGAGCTATAGTCCAGTGATAATACCACTAGGCCATTGCAACCTCCTTACACGTAAGTTGTTAATTACATATGTGCCCTAAAAACTGTATCATAGGTTTGGATAATTTATCATTCCTACTTAACTGTTAATCCTGAATTACGTAGAGCTTCGAGAACTTCTGTGACTTTCTGATCGGGCTTGTTTTTGTCAAATTGTGGATTAACTACCCATATGTAAAATGACATCTTCCATCCCTGCCAATGTATTTGATATTGTCCTCCAGAATATTTCCACTGCTGACATGATTCTCAAAGGGTAACCTTGGAAACAAGGAGTAGGCAAAGGACATTCAGTCCTTCAAACCGGCTCCACCAATCAGTATGATCATTGCTGATCCTTTATCTCAATGTTATACTTCTGCTTTCTACCCATTCCTCATGAAAATTTATTAGTCTCTTTCTTGAATATACTCAGTGATCCAGTCTCCAAAGTCTTCTGTGGTAGCAAATTCCACAGGATGACCACCTTCTATGTAAAGAAACATTTCCTCATCTCAGTCCTAAATAGTTTATCTCATATTCTGAGACTTTGACTCATCTTTCTAAACTCCCCAGCCAGGGGAAACATCCTCTCTGCATCTAGTCTGTCCATCTGTATACGTTTTAATCAGATCCCCTCTCATCCTTCTAAACTCTGCTGAATACAGGCCCAGTCATACCAATCTCTCCTCATATCAGAAGTATGAAACGTTCTATCGCATGTAGGTCTATATGCTGCAGTAGTGTGACCAAATAATTGTCTACAATTTTTTTCATTTTGTTTAGCTTCAAGTTTAATAAGATATAGATTCAGAAATGAGTTATGATAAAGGAAATCTCCAACATTGCAACAATGTGACTCTAGGTCATTGTTTGAAAAACTCCCCAGTCCTTTCTTCATTTCCAATTTGTTGAGCTGCTATGGTTTGGTGGGAGGAGTGACTGAGAAGAAACCTATAAGAGACGGTCAAGCCGGTTCCTCCTGTTTTGTGTAGTCTTTCCTCAACATAATAGATGTAAGGACAGTTTATTTTAAAAAAAGGTTTTGAATGAAAAATGAAAAAAATACTTAGGTCAACTATTGGGGTATCAATGCACACAGTTCCTTTTTGTATTTGTCCTGAACAAATAAATCCTAGAAGTAACCATCTGATCAGTTACTTGAGTTGAGAGTTCCTGCATTAACAGGGTGTACAGCGAAGCCCAGTGACATAACTTATCAGGTAATTTGGCTTCAACAAACTTCAGAGAATTAATGAGTCATATTTGGCCTGCCCATTAAGTCAGGAGGAGAAAGTGAGGACTGCAGATGCTGGAGATCAGAGCTGAAAATGTGTTGCTGGAAAAGCACAGCAGGTGAGGCAGCATCCAGGGAATAGGAGAATCGATGTTTCGGGCATGAAGTAGGGCTCATGCCTGAAACGTTGATTCTCCTGCTCCTTGGATGCTGCCTGACCTGCTGTGCTTTTCCAGCAACACATTTTCAGCTCTGATCTCCAGCATCTGCAGTCCTCACATTCTCCTGGCTCTATTCCTCCCCTGGTCATCCTTTTATTCCTCACATACCTATAGAAAGCTTTCGGGTTCTCCTGTATTCTACCTGCTAAAGACTGCTCATGTCCTCTCTTTGCTCTTCTTAACTCTCTCTTTAAATTCTTCCTAGCTAATCTCTAACTCTCCATTGCCTCATCTGAACCATCTTGTCTCATTGTCACATAAGCCTCCTTCTTCTGTTTAACAAGAAATACAACTTCTGTAGTTAACCATGGTTCCTTTGCCTTATCACTTCCTCCCTGCTTGATAGGGACATACCTATCAAGGACACGCAATATCTGTTCCTCAACCAACTCCACACTTCCATTGTCCCCATCTCCTGCATTTTGCTACCCCATTCTATGCATCCTAAGTCTTGCCTAATAACATTATAATTGCCCTTCCTCCACACTCTTGCCCTGTGGCATGTACCTATCCCTTTCCATTGCTAAACTAAACGTAACCGAATTATGACCACTTTCTCCAAAGTGCTCACCTACAACTAAATCTGGCCTGGTTCATTAACAAGCACCAGATCCAGTGTGGCCTCCCCTCTTGTCAGCCCTTCGTCATACTGTGTCAGGAATCCCTCCTGCACACATTGGACAAAAACTGATCCAACCGATATACTAGATGTATAGCATTTCCAGTCAATGTTGGGGAAGTTAAAGTCCCCCGTAATGACCACCCTGCTCCTTTCACTCCTACCCAGAATCGTTTTGCCGATCCTCTCCTCCACATCCTTGGAACTCTGTGGAGGCCTATAAAATATTCCAAGCAGTGTGACCTCTCTTCTACTGTTTCTAAACTCAGCCCCTACTACTCAGTAGACGAGCCCTCGTGAAACGTTCTTTCAGCCAACGTTATACTGTTCTTGACTAAGAAGACCACGCATCCCCCTCTTTTACGGCCTTCCCTGTTCTTAATGAAAGATCTAAACCCTGGAACCGGCAACATTCATTCCTGATCCTGCTCTATCCATGTCTCCGAAATGGCCACAACATCGAAGTTCCAGGTACTTACCCATGCTGCAAGCTCACCTATCTTATTGCGGATACTTCTCGCATTGAAGTCAACACACTGCAAACCAGCTTGCTGCCTGCCAGCACATTCCTGTGATTGATCAGGAACCTTTCCAGTTTATAGGTTTAATATCACATGATATCCAAGAAGGGCTTATGCCCGAAACGTCGATTCTCCTGTTTCTTGGATGCTGCCTAACTTGCTGCGCTTTTCCAGCAACACATTTTCAGCTAGGAATAGAGCCAGTCAAAGACAAAAGTGGGAAGTTGTGTGTTACCCTGTGGAGGTCAGAGAGCTGCTAGATGAATATTTCTCATTGGTTTTCACTCAGGAAGAGGAGAATATTGTAGAGAAGAAGAATGAGATATGAGATATTAGACTAGAAAGGATTGAGGTTAATAAGGAAGAGGTGTTATCGATTCTAGAAGGAGTGAAAGTAGAACAAGTCCCCTGGGCTGGATGGGATTTATCCAAGGATTCTCTGGGAAGCTAGGGAGGAGGTGTTGGTACCTTTGGCTTTGATCTTTGAGTCATCACTGTCTACAGGTTTAGTACCAGAGGACTGAAGGATTGCAAATGTTGTGCCTTTGTTCAAGAAGAGCTGTAGAAATCACCCAGGCAATTATAGATCAGTGAGCTTTACGTTTGTTATAGGAAAAGTTTTGGAAATGATTATGAGAGATAGGATTTATAACCATCTAGCAATGAACAATTTGATTGCAGATAGTCAACATGGTTTCGTCAAGGACAGGTCATGTCTCACAAACCTCATTGAGTTTTTCGAGAAGGTGACCAAGCATGTGGATGAGGGTAGGACAGTTGACGTGGTGTATGTGGACTTCAGTAAGGCCTTTGATAAGGTTCCACATGGTAGGCTGTTGGAGAAAATGCAGAGGCATGGGATTAAGGGTGATTTAGTAGTTTGGATTAGGAATTGGCTTTCTGTAAGAAGGCAGTGAATGGTGGTTGATGGGAAATATTGAGCCTAGAGTCCAGTTACTAGTGGTGGGCCACAAGGATCTGTCTTGGGACCATTGCTGTTTGTCATTTTTATAAATGACTTAGACACAGGCATAGGTAGATGGGTTAGTAAGTTTGCAGATGACACTAAAGTTGGTGGAGTAGTGGACAGTGTGGAAGAATGTTACAAGTTACAGGGAGACTTAGATAAACTGCAGAATTGGGCTGATAGGTAGAAAATGGAGCTCAATGCAGATAAATGTGAGATGATTCACTTTGGGAAGAATAACAGGATGGCAGAGTACTGGGTCAGTGGAAAGATTCTTGATAGTGTGGATGAGCAGAGGGATCTTGGAGTCCATGTACATAGATCCCTGAAAGTTGCCATCCAGATTGATAATGCTGTTAAGAATGCATTTACTGTGTTAGGTTTTATTGGTAGAGGGTTTGAGTTTTGGAACTGTGATGTCATGCTGCAACTGTACAAAATGCTAGTGCAGCCGCACTTAGAATATTGCGTACAGTTCTGGTCACCCATATTTTGGGAAGGATGTGGAAGCATTGGAAAAGGAGAAGATTTACCAGGATGTTGCCTAGTCTGGAGGGAAGGTCTTATGAAGAAACGCTGAGAGACTTGGGTCTGTTCTCATTGGAAAGAAGAAGGCTAAGAGGGGATTTGATGGAGACATACAAGATGATCAGAGGATTAGATAACTAGACAGTGAAAGACTTTTTCCTAGGACGATGGTGTTTGTACGAGGGGACATAACTACAAATTGAGGGGTGATAGATCTAAGACAGATGTCAGAGGCAGGTTCCTTACTCAGAGAGTGGTAAGAGCGTGGAATGCCCTACCTGCCAATGTAGTTATCTCAGCCACGTTAGGGAGATTTAAATAATCCTTGGATAATGATGGGATAGTGTAGGGGGATGGGCTTAGATTAGTTCACAGGTCGGCGCAACAGGGCCGAAGGACCTGTTCTGCACTGTACTGTTCTTTGGTCTATGTTCTATCCCTGGTGTATACTGAATTATCTGATCAGTAGTGCATAACAGTTGGTTGCAATGTCCCAGCCTGAAATGGTAAGAAAATTGGTTGCACCTTCAAAGGTCATTGATCCAGTGTTTCCTGCTGGAAAATACAAATGTCAGTGCACTTGGGTGTGAAGGCTTTTGTGATGAATTAGCTGAGTCTCATGAAAAAGAACCATTTGAATGAGGACTAATAACACAAGTGAAACTACCTCAAGGGAGGGGACATGTATTTTAAAAATCAATTATTATCTTCAATAAGTGATTTAGTACACATTGAGCATCAATGGGAAATGGCCAGTAACAATGGATATATCCAAAATAAACACCCCCCCCCCAAAAAAAACTGTTGGTGCTGGAAATCCAATATAAGGGGGTGGTACAGTGGTTCAGTGGTCAGCACGGCTGCCTCACAGCACCAGCGACCTGGGTTCGATTCCAGCCTCGGGCATGTGGAGTTTGCATGTTCTCCCCGTGTCTGTGTGGGTTTCCTCCCACAATCCAAAGCTGTGCAGGTTAGGTGACATGACCGTGCTAACTTGCCCATAGTGTTCAGGAATGTTTAGGTTGGGTGATTAATCTGTGATAAATATAGGGGAATGGGTCTGGGTGGGTTACTCTTTGGAGGGTCAGTGTGAACTTGATGAGCCAAGTGTCCTATTTCCACACTGTAGGGATTCTATGATCTATAGTCTGCTGCAAGTGTCAAGATCAAATTCACTTCTGCACCTTGGTACAGGTCTTTTTTTTTTCCCCACATTATTGTTCGGTTAGTCACTGGACAGTTCTTGTTTAAACTCTGAACTTTCCCTACACTGTCTGATAGCCACAGGTTTGGCCAGAAGACTATCAAAAATAAGAACAGAGTAGGCCATTCGGCTTCTTGAGCCTGCACTGCCATTCAACAGGATCATAATCTTCACATTCACTTTCCTGTGTGTTTACCCCATAAGCTGAAAAATGTGTTGCTGGAAAAGCGCAGCAGGTCAGGCAGCATCCAAGGAGCAGGAGAATCGACGTTTCGGGCATAAGCCCTTCTTCAGGATCATTCAGCTTTGACCTCCAGCATCTGCAGTCCTCACTTTCTCCCTGTTTACCCCATAACCCTTGATTTCCCCAACTGATCACAAATCTATCTCAGCCTTACATATGTACAAGGACTCTGCCCCCACAGTTCTCTCTAGCAAGGAATTCCAAAGACTCACAACCCTTTGAGAGAAGAAATTCCTCCTCACCTCAGTCTAAAATTGCTGCCCCTTTATTCTGGGACCACACCCTCGGATCTTTGACTCTCCTATGAGGAGAAACATCCTCTCAACATTTATCTTGTCAAGTCCCTTAAGAATCCTGTAGGCTTCAATGAGGTCACCTCTCATTTTTCTCTCATAAGCCAACTCCTCCATACTAAGGATCATCCTATTGAACCTTCTTTGAATTCCCGTAAAATGAAATATTTCCATAAATAAGGGAAGCAAAACTATTTGTAGTACTCCAGATGTGGACTCACTGGCACCAAATACAGCTGCATTAAGACTTCTCTACTCTTATACTCCAACCCCCTTGAAATGACGACCAACATTCCATTATCTTTCCTGACTACCTGCTGCACATGTGAGTGAGCTTTCTGTGTTTCTTGCACAAGTATCCCAAGTCCCTTTGTGTTACATCTTTCTGCAGTTTTTCTCCACTTCAATTATACTCTTATTTTGTTCTCTCATCCAAAATGAACAACTTCATGAATCCCTACATTATATTCCATTTGTTAACTTCTAGCCCACTTAATGAACTTATCAATATCTCTATGTAAACTTTGTATTCCTCTTGCAACTTGCCTTTCCACCTATTTTTGTGATGTCTGAAAATTTGGCTACAGCACATTCGCTTCCTTCCTCCAAGTCATTAACATATGTTGTAAGCAATTGTGGTCCCAGCACTGATCCCTATCAGGTCACAAATCATCAAGTGGGCTCTTATCTTATCCTGAAGGGCTTGTGCCTGAAACGTCGATTCTCCTGTTCCTTGGATGCTGCCTGACCTGCTGCACTTTTCCAGCAACACATTTTCAGCTCTTATCTTATGACAACCTTCTGTGAGGTACGTCGTTCAATGCCTCTAGATGTCCAAATAAAATACATCCACTGGTTTCCCTCTCTGGTCGGGCTTTCCATGAAAAACTCTAGTTTATGATTTTCCAATGTGCTGCTATTACTTCCTTAATATTTGAACCCAACATTTTTCCAGCAATAGATAATAGGTATAGTTACTTGCTTATTGCCTCCTCCCCACCTCCCCCCTTCCTCCCCCTCCTCCCCCCCAACCGTTTTGAATAGGGAAGTCACCTTGGCAGTTTTCCAATCTTCTCTTTCTTTTCCAGAATCCAAGAATTTTTGGAAAAAAATTGCAAGTTACTTCTTCTGTATCCTAGGATGCAAGCCATCAATGCCAGGGATCCTATCTGCTTTTAGTCCCATTAGTTTCTCTAATACTGCTTCTCTAGTGATGGTGATGGTACTTACTTCCTCTTCTGTCTTATTGGAAAGTTCAAAGTCTCTTCCACCTTAAAGACTAATGAAAAATATCTGTTTAACTCTTCTGCCATTTCCTTGTTCCCCATTACTATCTCTTCAGACACATTTTCTCATGGCCTATGTTCACTTTGACTTAAGCAAGTTTTCCTTTGTGGGGTGTCTTATATGCAGCATTAGAGGGAACTGCAAAATACATTGTAGGAAGTTCATGCCATGATTCCTTTCCATTTCTCTGCTCTGGCAAGTTAAAAGTAGGATAGTTGAAAATTCTATGATTATTACTGTATGGTTGTTACTCATGTCCCAATATTTTTGAAATTAAGGAGTTTAAATCCAGTTTCAGTATTGAAATTAAACTTTTCTTTTATGGTTCAAAGGTGCCTTTGTTTTTTAATCATTAGCTCAATTGATGTTTACACAAAATCATTTACTCTTGGTTCATAAAGTCCAAGATTACAACTAATACCTTCAAAATGAATAATGGCCATCTGGATCATTTTAATTATACTTGGCAAAAATCTAGGCTTATTGGAGCTGTATATAAAATTGTCTGTGCACATAGATGTCCTTGTTTCTGATGTTAAGAATGCACAAAAAAGGTGTCTCTAAGACTTGGTGATTACTTTAAATTAATTCAAATGTGGAATGTTTAATTGAAAAATGAGGAAATTCTCCAAATTGCTCTCATAATCATTAACTATACCACCTTCCAGTAATCTATCTCCACCCCAATCCTGGACCAATGGAGTTGTTTTCTCTTACCCAAGTTTTGTGCTCTCTCCCCCTTCATTGTACTGCTTTAATTATTTACACCTATTCTCATACCCACCTCTTGTTTTGTTTCTTTTATCTTTGAGATGCTAATGGTTAGATATCCTCTTGAACTAGTGCAGTCTGGACAGTTGAGATATACTGAAAATGGTGTGTGTGGATGTGGGCGCACACATGTGTTCAGGTAGTATTTGCATGATGTGCCTGTTTCTTGCCTTTATCAAATCAAGGCCAGATCTGAGCAAATCCATGAGGAAAGGCATCATCACCCTCATCTACAAGCGGAAGGGGGAGAGGGAGGAACTCAGAAATTGGAGACCAATCTCACTATTGAATGTGGATTACAAAATTTTGTCAACTGGGTCAGGTCTGCTCTGGGGTCGGTGATTCACCCTGACCAAACCTGTGCTATACCAGGCAGGAAGATCCCTGAGAGTCTCGCACTCCTCAGGGATACGATCGCCTACGTGCAGGACAGAGAGTTGGACACCTGCCTGATCAGCCTGGACCAGGAGAAAGCCTTTGACAGGATATCACACACGTATATGAGAGATGTTCTCTCCAAAATGGGCTTTGGAGAGGGAATCTGCAATTGGATCAGACCGCTCTACACCCAAAATTGTCAGTGCAGTCTCAATCAATGGGTTGGAATCAGATAGCTTCCCAGTCAGATCTGGAGTCAGGCAGGGCTGCCCTCTCTCTCCCGCCTTGTTTGTGTGCTGCATAGAGCCATTTGCCGAGTCCATCAGGAAGGATACGAGCCTGAGAGGGGTGACTATTCCTGGCAGCGGGGGCCTGCAGGTTAAGGCCTTCCTGTACATGGATGACGTTGCCGTTTTCTGCTCGGATCTGCTGTCCGTGCACAGACTCATCTGCATATATGACCACTTTGAACGGGCCTCGGGGGCCAAGGTAAACCGAGGCAAGAGCGAGGCCATGCTCTTCGGGAACTGGGCCGGCCAATCCTCGATCCCCTTCACCGTCAGGACCGACCAACTGAAGGTGATGGGTATTTGGTACGTGGGGGGGGGCTGGGGCATGCGCCAAGTCTTGGGAGGAGCGTATCAGCAAAGTGAGGCAGAAACTGGGCAGATGGAAGCTACGGTCGCCCTCCAGCGCGGGAAAAAGCCTGGTCATCAGGTTTGATGCACTGTCATTGCTATTATACGTGGCACAGGTCTGGCCTATTCCCAGAACCTGTGCTGCCGCAGTCACCCGGGCCATCTTCCAGTTTATATGGAGATCAAAGATGGACTGGGTCCGCAGGGACTCGATGTATAAAGATCTGGGCAACGGGGGAAAGAATACACCCAATGCCACCCTCACCTTGATTGCCACCTTTGTGTGTGGCTGCACCAAACTGTGCATGGATCCCCGGTACGCAAACACCAAGTGTCACTACGTACTGAGGTTCTACCTGTCCCCGATGTTGCGAAGGATGGGCCTGGCCTCGCTGCCACGGAACGCTCCGAGTAGTTGGACCGTTCCATATCACCTGTCCTTCTTGGAGAAGTTTATGAAGAAAAACACCTTTGACTACATGTCCATCAGGAAGTGGTGAGCACGTAGTGTCCTTGAGACCCTTCGGGAAAAGGAGAGGGCGGATCCTGTCGAGCGGTTCCCTGAGCAGACTGTCAAAGCCATTTGGCAGAATGCCTCATCGCCAGAACTTTCCAACAAGCACCAAGACATGGCTTGGCTGGTGGTGAGAAGGGCTCTGCCTGTGAGATCCTTTATACACGCCCAGACTCTCTGCTGCACCGCACGCTGCCCTCGAAGCGGCTGCGGGGGGGACGAGACTGTCACACACCTCCTTCTGGAATGTGCCTACGCAGACGAAGTCTGGAGGGGAATGCAGTGGTGTTGTCAAGGTTCATCCCAAGCAGCGCCATGACGCGGGGCTCCGTGCTCTACCGCCTGTTCCCCGGGACGCACACCGAGACAAACATCAACTGTGCCTGGAGGATCATCATCTCGGTGAAGGACGCTCTCTGGGTGGTCCGAAACCTGTTGATCTTCCAGCTGAAGGAGTTGACCCCGACTGAGTGTTGCAGACTGGCACATTCCAAGGTCCAGGACCACGTGTTGAGGGACGCGCTGAAGCTTGGGGCAGCTGCCGCCAAGGCGCGGAGGGGAAAGACCCACCGTGTAACATCTGCCTGCCTAACGAAGAACAGGGGGCCCACCCAGTCATTTGGGCTCCGCTGACGCCTCAGCAGAAGAGCTGGATAGTAAATGTACAGACTTGTATATATGGAAAATAAATTTCAATGTCTGTATGTAAAGCAAAGTAATGTGTGCACAAGAATGGCATGACCAATTGTAAAGAGATCCAAATAATTTTATGAATAAAGTATATTTTTGAAATTACAAAAAAGCCAGATCTGAGCAGGCAGGAATTATAAGTAGATCATTGTGTGATCATCAACAAACATCCTCACTTCTGACCTTATGACAGAGGGAAGACAATTGATGAAAAAGCTGAAAGACATTGAGCCTGGGACACTCCCCTAATAAAATTCTATGGCAATGCCCTGGGAGAGAAAATGGTTGGCCCATGACAATCATTACTCTCCAATCAGTGGAGTGGAAATCCCTTCTGATTCCTATTGAGTTCAACTTTATTGGAGATTCTTGACATCACACTCTGTCAAATACTGCCTTTTGCCTTGTTCCCCGGAATTTATTTCCTTTGTGATTGTTTTAAGGCCGTAATGAGGTCTGGAGCTGAAATGTTGTAGAACCCAACACAGCAGTGATTAACAAATTTCTGAAGAGTAAATGGTGGTTGATACCACAGTTGACATATCCTTCATCATAGTGCTGATGATTCAGTGTATGTTAATGCAGTGTATTGGATTTTTCTTCAGTATGTGAATTAATCTGTCCATTGTCAAGCAGATGTACTGTAGATGTACTGAAACAGTATGGCTAGGGGTGCAACTAGTTCTGAAGCATGTCCTCTGCCCTAGAGTCGGATGTTGCTGAGTCTCACAAACTTGACTTTATTCGGTGCCCTCTGTTATTTCTTCACATCTCATGGAGTACACTGAGTTGGGTGTAGTTTGGTGTGTGTTAAATGTAGGGATCTTAGGAGGGAACCCAGACCCCTCATGCCCTCACCACTTCAAGCTGAAAATGATTGCAAACGAATGCATATTGCCCAAATATCCTGAACTCCAGTGTGAGCTAATATCTTTTCAGCTCAAGGATCCAAATGCAAATCCTGAATGAATTGGCTTTCCTACCTAAGGTTTGACAGATCTGATACATTTCCTTCGAACTGGCACATGACCAAACTTCAGCTGAACATTTCTTTGAGCCGCTTCTGCTCTGCCACTGTTAATGGAGACCAGGAAGAATATTTGGAGAGTAACCAGGAGATTCACTCCTCAATCTCAAAGCCCAAATCCATCTTTCTTGTCCACCGCTCATTTCTCGGCTGGTAGGCATTCTGTCAGGAGTGACTTCCTGCTTCATCCTTCAAAGCCTTTCCACCACCTACAAGACACAAGCCTAGAACGGGATGGACTATTCCATTGCCTGGATGCGTGTAGCTTGCTACAGAAAACAAGATGCCCAATGTCACAGCAGCTCAGGCAGTATCCAAGGAGCAAGAGAGTCGACACTTTGGGCATAAGCCCTTCATCAGGAATTGCCCGAAATGTCCACTCTCCTGCTCCTCGGATGCTGCCTGACCAGCTGTGCTTTTCCAGTGCCATACTTTTCGACTCTGATTTCCAGTATCTGCAATCCTCACTTTCTCCTCCTCGATGGACTAAAAGGCCTTTCTCTGCACTGTAGTCCTGTATGACTCTATTTACCACTGAGTTACTTTTCAACAATTACTCAACTTATTTCTGCTGGTCCGAATAGCAAGTATCATTTAGGATTTCATTGTTTTTATTCACACACGGGACATGGATGTTGCTGGCTGGGCCAGCATTTATTGCCCATCCCCAGTTGCCCTTGAGAAGGTGGCGAAGAGCTGCAGTCCACATGAGGTTGACTGACAAAGCCTTTAAGGAGGGAATTCTAGGATTTTGACCCATCAACAGCGAATTATGGTATGTTTTCAAGTCAGAATGGTGAGAGGCTTGAAGGAGAACATGCAGGCGGTGGTGTTCCCATGTATGTGCTTCCTTTGTCCTTCTAAATGGAAGTGTTTTTGGGTTTGGAAGGTGTTGTGTAAGAAACTTTGGTGAATTTCTGCAGTGCATCTTGTAGATGATACACATTGCTGCTACTGTGCGTCAGTGGTGGTTGCAGTGGATGCTTGTGGATGTGGTGCCAATGAAGAGGATTGCTTTTCCTGGATGGTGTCAAGCTTCTTGATTGTTGTTGGAGCTGCACTCACCCAGGCAAGTGGGATGTGGGCATCACTGGCATGGCCATCACTTATTGCCCTTACTGCAGCGAAGAGTCAACCACATTGCTGTTGGCCTGTAGTCACGTGTACGCCAGACCTGGTAAGAGTGGCAGTTTCCTTCACTAAAGGTTCTGGGGAGTCTGGACGTGTGTTAGACACCACAGTACTCCTAAGTCTCTGACCTGCTCTTGTAGCCATTGTGTTTAAGTGGCAAGTCTAGTTGAGTTTCTGGTCAATTGTAACCCCCAGGATGTCGATAGCAGGGGATTCAGTAATGGTAAAACTATTGAATGTCAAGGATCAGTGGTTAGATTACCTCTTCCTGGAGATGGTCACTGCCTGGCATTTGAGTGATGTGAATATTACTTGCCACTTTTTAGTCCAAGCCTGGATAGAACATAGAACCTAGGATTGCTAGCGCATGAACAGGTCCTTGCCCACCATATTGTGCTGAACATGACACCAAATGAAACTAATCCCTTCTGCCTGCCCTTGATCCATATACCTCCATCCTTTGATGTGCTTATCCAAAAATCCTTAAATTCCCTTATCATATCTGCCTCCACCATCACCACAGACTCCAACCACTCTCTGTGTAAAAAACTTATCCCTCACATCTCATTTGAACTTTCTCCCTCTCACCTTAACTGCATGTCCCCTTGTATTAAATATTTCAACTCTGGGAAAAAGATTCTGGCCATCAACCCTATCTACGCATCTCATAAATTTATAAAGTTCGATCAAGTCTCCCCTCAACCTCCTCCGCTCAAGAGAAAACACCAGAGTTTTTCTGGCCTCTCCTTATAGCTCATCCCCTCTCATCCAAGCAGCATCCTGGTAAACCTCTTCTGCACTCTCTCCAAAGCCTCCACATCCTTCCTGTAACATAGCGACCAGAATTGAACATAATGCTCTTAAGTTTGGCAAAACTAGAGTCTTATAAAGCTGCAACATGACATCCTGATTCAATTCCCTGACGAATAAAGGCAAGCATGCCATATGCATTCTTTACCACCCTATGTGGCCATTTCCAGGGAGCTATGGACTTGAACCCCAAGATTCGTCTGTATATCAATGCTGTTCAAAGTCCTATCCTCCGTTCTGACTTTATAATGGAGGGAAGGTCATTGATGAAGCAGATGATGAAGGACACTATCCTGAGAAACTCCTGAAAAGATGTCCAGGAGCTGGGATGATTGACTTCCATGTCCTATATTCACCATGCAGAGAGAGGGCGATCCCCCTGATTCCCATTGATTCTAGATTTGCTTGGGCTCTTTAATGCTATGTTCAGTCGAATGTTTCTTGATGTCAAGAGCTGGCACTACCAACTCTTTATCCTTGTCAAGACTTATGCCAGAACAAGCTTTTAAATCACGTGCTCCCAAGCGGAAACTGAACAGTTTGAATGATGATAGAGGCAAAACTTTATTTTTAATTGCATTACCAACAGTTACTTAGGACACGGGACACGGCAGCTCGTGTGAGGAATTTGCAAAGACGAATAAGGCAAGTTCGACATTGTAAAATTAAAAAAAGCGTTGAAATATTTAGCAGCGCTGGCGGTCTCTTTGGAGACAGAAACAGAGTTAATGTGTTGAGTTCAACATACCTTCAAGTAACAATTGTATTTTTTTTCAACATCGTCAAATGACGTCCGGAAAGATTTCTGACTGAGATTAAAGGTGCATTTGGAAATTATTAGTCCTTCCCTAGCCCCCAAGTGCACTTAAAGCAGCATTGGGTGAGTGTTCAATTTAAATTGCACTTTGACGCAAATGTATGTTGCTTTCAGTGGCCAGCAAACTTTCTGCCCAGAGTGAGATTCCACGTTTTCTAAACTGATTTCTAAACTGCTGAGTGCATTCGGTTGGAAAAATTTAAAGTGCCGATAGCATTTTCAGTCTCTGTGTAACAGATAAACTTTACTAAAAGGCAGTTCAGAACAGCGACAAAAAAACCTCTTTGGGAAAGAGACGTGTAGAGAATTGGAACTGTGAATCACTCCAACTTTTATTTTTGACCATGCACTTAATTACTCTGAGTAACATTTCAAACTCCAATTTTGTTTCTGTAATGTGTTGGAACCTTCAATAAAGAGCATTAAAAGCCGTGACCATTCACAGGGGTCAGCAATAATTTCGCTCAACGCCCTGTATTTTGTCTTAATTTGTTAATGAACTGGATGAAAGGTTTAATTGTGTGAAGAGGTCCGATTTTACAAAGCCCCTTCGTGTGCTCATTTTTAAAGAGAATAAAAGATGTTACTGCTTGACTTCGGTGAGATCTCTTGAGCTTTAATCCCGGTTTTAACCAGCGAGAAATTATTTGTAACTCCATGTGACTTAAGATCCCAGCAATGGTGAATCTTCAAAATGGCTCTTACTAAAGGCGAGTTCCCAAATCATTGTGGAAAGGGTTAACATGTGGATTTGAGGAGGAAGAGATGCCCATGCCCAAAACTAGAGGGCATAGGTCTAAGATGTGAGGGGAAGATTTAAAAGGAACCTAAGGAGTAACTTTTTCATGCAGAGGGTGGTGCGTATATCCACCAGCTAGGTCATACCTTCTACCTGTGTTCACCTCTGCCCACCCCCTCCCCTCCACTTTGTCTGCAGCTCCTCGTACACCCAAGAAGAAGGGTCTTGAAGAAGGGTTACACCCGAAACTTCGACTTCTCCACCTCTTGATGCTGCCTGGCTTGCTGTGTTCTTCCAGCATCTGCAGTTTCTTTTGTGTCTAGAGGAAGTGGTGGAGGCTGGTACAATTACAGCATTTAAAAGGCATCCGGATAGGTACATGAATAGGAGAGGTTTAGAAGGATACATGCTCACAAATGGGACTAGATTTATTTTGGATATTTGGTCAGCATGGACAAATTGGACCAAAGGGTCTATTTCCGTGCTGTATATCTCTATGACTCAGTGTATTGGTCACTAATGGTAGTGGGAAGGGTTAATGTCCTGATGTGGATTTGAGTGTGGGATGTCAGTGTGTTGATCATTAACGGTAGTAATGGGTTGGGTTCACTGAGGGAGTTAGGTCATCACAAGGAGCTGTCAGCCTCTGCTTTTGGCCAGGACTTCCAGCAAGGCACGGTCTCAAGTACTCCGCATTAGATTTAATCATTTTGTGTTATATTGTCTACCCGCGTGTTGATGTCTGCCTTGATTTATTTACACTTATAGAAATCACTTCTTCACCGAGTGCAGACACCGTTCCCAAGCTGTGAGGAATTGTCCACTCTCTACTGCCGTACAGCTTCACAATGGAAATTCCAATCAAAGGAAACATTGCTTCGAGGACGGAGTTCCCGTCTGCAAATGAGAAACACTCCCGATTTAATAGTCTAAAGGTATGGAAATATTGGACGCTTTTGTCAAACTCTTTGAACCCCCATTGGTTCATGGACTCTTAAAGTCTCAACCCAAGACAGAGAGCTTTGTTAACTTAACATCAGGTGCTATAACATCTATAGGTCTTTATATAATGCTGCAAGCAATATTATTTGTATGTACGATATTTAAAACATGTCTGCTAGTCTACAGTTTTTAATATTTGTGTTTGGACATTTTGCTGAATAAGTTACCACATCCCCCCTGTAGTTTGCTCAGTGTTAAAGTTCAGCGCTTGCACAACCAAAAACTCAATGTGTTTGCTTTTTTGTGCCAGAATAAATCTGACATTAAGGGTGATTGAATTTGAATGTGGCAACACAAACTCCATTGAACTGCTTCCAGTTCTCTCCTGGTTCAACCAGGGGACAATCACATGCACAGAAACAGGCCATTTGGTCAATTGTGTTAGTGTCTGACTGTGTCAAACTTTGTTACACAAAATGTACCTCTCTAGTATCTTAATTCAATCTCCAGGATGTCATCCTGTTGACCAGAAACTGAATTCTGCCAACCATCTAACTCCTGGGAGGACTCTGATTTGATTTTTGTTTCACAGTATTGAATCCATGAAAATGAACAACAATTCGAAACCATATTGGCTACAGTATCAGAGACCTGTAGCTCTGAGTAGTAGTTGTTTCTAATCAACCTGCTCAGAGATGTTATGACACCTCTGGAGCAAGTGGGACTTGAACCCAGACTTCCTGACCACCTGACCTAGAGTCGAGAGTGTGGTGCTGGAAAAGCACAGGAGGTCAGGCAGCATCCAAGGAGCAGTAGCATCAGCGACCAACGAAATTCAGTCCAAACTTTGGCAAACTAAGTTTTGGAAGCAGAGGGCTCCATGGATGCTATTTGCTTTATTTAGAACTTGGAATCTGTCTTTGAAGAATCACTTGGGATGGATAGTGTAGGATTTAGAGTTCAGCAGAAGTGGTCCACCCCAACCCTCTTTACATGAGTCACTTTCCAAGGGTGCACTATGAATCTTCCAGTCTCTGTGCCAATGTTTTGGGGAGTCTGGGAACCTTCTGTAAATCAGCTTTATCAATGGCTCCACAATGGCCAATTATGTGAGTCATAGTCATAAGAGTCAGACAGCACGGAAACAGACCCTTCAGTCTAACCAGTTCCTGCCAAACATAATCCCAAAATAAACTAGTCCCACCTGCCCATATCCCTCCAAACATTTTGTCTTCTTTAACTTATCCAAATGTCTTTTAAACAGTGTAACTGTCCCTCTATCTGCCACTTCCTCTGAAGTTCATTCCACACAGAGAAAAAGAATTGCCCTTTATGTCTCTTCCAAATCTTTCTCCTCTCACATTAAAAATATGTCCCCTTGAAATTCCCCACCCTGGGAAAAGGACACCTGCCATTCACCTTATCTATACCCCTTTTATTTTTCAAGTTTCTCTAAGGTCACCCCTTTATCTCCTACACTCTAGCGAACAAATGTCCCAGCCTATCCAGCCTCTCTTTATAACTTACATAGAAAAGATAAAATATGTTCTTATATTGTCAAATTGAGTATAGTTTTAAGGCCATCACACTTGAATGATGCAATACCATGATAAAAGCAGACCTTGACTTCTGCTCTGTATTCTCATCATTGTGACTCAAGTTATAGACGATAAATGTGAAGATTTTAGAAAGAAACAAGCCTGGGCAATGTTCAGGCCTGGCCACATTTGGACAATATGTCCAACCACAATATTTTCTTAGATGTTAAGCAGCTTATAAATGTGAGTACACACGTTGCTGAACAGTCCAACCTGTTATTATTGCCCCCAACGTCCGAGAAACACCAGTTAAGTGCCACTTTTACTCATTCATTTTTGCAATGTGGGCATTTCTGGCTGGACCAGCATTTATTCGCCATCCCCAGTTGCCCTTTAGAAGGTGGATGGCGAGCTCACCTCTTGAAACCCACAATGCCGTTAGGGAAAGAGATCCAGGAGTGTTGAAGGCATGGTGACATATTTTCAATTCAGGATGATGAATAGCTTGGAAGGGAATTTGCAAGTGGCAATGTGCCTGTGTGTCTGCCAGTCTTGACTGACTAAATGACAGCGGTTGTGAGTTTGGAAGGTGTTACATTGAAAGTTTTGCAGTGCTGATGGTACACACTACTGTTATTGAGCTTTGGTGGTGGAGGGGGTGGATGTGTACGGATGTGTTTCAAATGCAGCAAACTGATTTGACCTGAATGGTGTCAAGCTTCTTGAGTGTTTTTGGAGCTGCACCCATCCAGGCAAGTGGAGAACATTCAACCACACTGCTGCCTTGTAGATGATGGAGAAGCTTTGGGGAAAGTGAGGACTGCAGATGTTGGCGATCAGAGTCGAAAAGTCTGGCGCTGGAAAAGCACAGCAGGCCAAGCAGCATCTGAGGAGCAGGAGAATCGATGTTTCAGGCATAAGTCCTTCATCAGAAATTTGGGGGTGGGGAATTGATGGTGGGGGGAGTTGCTGGTGGGGGGAGTCACTGAGAGATAAATAGAGGGGTTGGGGGAGTGGGAGGGGGAGGGGGGGCTGAGAGGTAAATAAGAGGGGGTTGGGGAATGGGAGGGGGAGGGGGGCTGACAGATAAATAGGAGGGGTGCTGGGGCTGGGGGGAAGGTGATAGGTAGTTGCAGATGGGGGGTGATGGTGATAGGTCAGAGTGGAGGGTGGAGTGTATAGGTGGGAAGGAAGATGGACAGATAGGGCAGTTCAAGAGGGCAGTGTCAAGTTGGACGGTTGGATCTGGGATGAGGTGGGGAGTAATAAGAACAGTTACTTGCTCCAGGATAACGAACCTCTGCCCTGCTCTTGTCACCATTTTATTTATATGGCTATTTCAGTCCAGTTTCTGGGAAATGGTAACCCCAGCATGTTAAAAGTGGGTAATTCAACAATGGTAATGTTAGTAAATGCCTGGTTGTGAGTGATACTTGCCACTTATCAGCACAAGCCTGGGCATTGTTCAGGCCTTACTGCATTTGGACACGAAATCCTTCAGTATCTGAGCAGTCATGAATGGGGTTGGTGTTGTGCATTCATCAGCAAATAGCCCCATTTTTAACTTTATGGTAGAAGAATTCATCATTGAATCAACTGAAGATGCTTGGGCCTAGGGCACTCCCCTTAGGAACACCTGCCGAGATGTATAGGAGCTGAGATGTCCAATCCCCAACAACATCGCCATCTTCATTTGTGCCAGTATGACTCCAACCAGTGGAGTATTTCTTCTGATTCCCATTGATTTTAATTTCACTAGGATTCCTTGATGGTCCTTGACATTTGTATGGTGCTAACATTACTAGGCCAGAAGTTAACTTGTTAACCAGTGGTTCACTACTGTCAATGGATCGAACAGTTAATGATGCCATAAAGATGTGCAAGAACTCAACTTAAAAAAAAAACAGGAATGTGTAGCAGGTTGAAAGACACAATAAAAGATTGAGAAATATCCTCAAAATCCTATTGGCAAATCTTTCTTCTGTGGAAATGCATTCGTACAATACAATTCCTGATGAAGGGCTTATGCCGAAATGTCGACTCTCCTGTTCCTTGGATATGTTTTGATGATTTCCAATTTAAATTGAAACCAATGAGTGTTTATTAACAACTATCTCACATTTTCCTAGTTATTCCTTGCAGCCTTGTCCTGCTTGTACTTTGCAAAAGCGTTATCAGGGAGCTACATGAAGAGCACAATCACGCAGATAGAGAGACGCTTTGACATTCCGAGTTCACTCATTGGTGTTGTTGACGGAAGTTTTGAAATCGGTGAGTACTGATCTGAAAATTCTCAACAGAACGGAAACCAAGCTTGCATGTTATTAACAAGTTGGCCTATTTTGTTAATCTCTGTTTGGTTAAGGGAATCTGTTGGTGATTGTATTTGTGAGCTACTTTGGAGCAAAATTTCACAGGCCCAGGCTAATTGCAATTGGAAGTATGGTCATGGCTATTGGAACTTTTCTGACAGCTTCACCACATTTCTTCATGGGACGGTGAGTTTTCAAATTATAAGATGAGTTATAAATGCAGGCACATACTTAAAATGCATACATTTTGTGTATGTTCTTTATGTGTTTAATAATACAGAATGCTAGAGCTCAGAAGGAGCTATTTGACCCTGTTATAACTCTGTTAGCTTCAGCTATTCAGATGGTCTCATTGCTCCTCTTTTTCACCATGGCCTTGCGATCATTACCAGTTCAAATATTTATCCAGTTTCCTCTTGAAAATTACTATAGTATCGGCTTCTACCTCCTCTTCACTACATTCCAGTTTGTAACTTGCTGATTAATCTTTTTTTCTGCTTATTGCCTCTGGTTCATTATGAAGTTATATTAAATCTGCATCCTTTGGTTAGTGATCATTCTGCCAGCAGAAGAATTGTTTCCTTATTCGCTGACTTTGAACATTAATCTACTTTGCTCCGAGGAAAACAATCCTCAAATTCTACATTTTGCACAAGACGGCAACATTTTAGTAATCCTCATTTGCACACTCTCCAGTAACTTGTGATCCTTCCCATAGTATAATGCTCATAACTGACCACGATGATCCACCTTGTGCCAAATATTTTGATTAGACTCCTTAGAATTGTTTTGTGATTTTGAACTACATGAACGTTGCTGTTGTGGTGTATTATAATCATTTAACCCAATTTCCTTTTCCTGTACTGTCTGTCTCTGTTAATTAAGCTAAGGATCTCCTATGCCTTTTTGTTACAACCAGACCTTGGGCAATGTTTCCCAAGTTATGACTGTTCCAGAAGAAAGACCCTAAATCTTTAAGGTCTCAGCTGAGAAGGGATGAACTGGTTTCCTTTTATTTTCTGCGGCTCAGTGAATACTTTTCTCCCAAACCAAATTAATTTTGTTTTATAAGGGACAAATTTAACCAGGCATTTGTGAGTTAACAGGAGAGTGAGCTATATGTTACAAAATGCAAAACAGGAATAATAATGCAACAAGCGCACACAGAATAGAAATAAAATAATCTATAGATTAGATAAAAGATAAAAGTGGTACAGATCAGTTTGGTTGAGTGACCGGCCTGTTCTTGTGCAGTATTGTTCAGTGAGGTACATGAAAAGTAGAAAATGGCACATTGCTATTGAAAGTTTGAGTTTAGGATTCTTTTTTTACAGTCAATTGAAATTGTTCTGTCCTGTTTCCTTTTGACTGGCTAGTAACACTCAGCAACAGAGTTCTTCTTGTCCTGTTGCTTTTGACTGACTTGCGGTTCATTGACTTCTCACACTTGGAGCTAGGGAGTCCTTTCAACTGCAATGCAGCAGTGACTCGAGGATAGACCTCCCTTTTACAGCACCCAAGAGCATGTCAGTAAGCATGGAATATACACTAGCACACTTTCTCCATCAACAAGCACAGATCAGACTCAATCCTATTCCGCCCTCTTTCTCTGGTATGTCACTGATATTATCCGTGTTGCTTTCCTCTCTTGTCCAGAATTGGAAACATTTAGCAATTTTGCTTCCAATTTCCACCCCACTCTCACCTTCTCTTGGTCTATCTCTAACTACTCCCTTCCCTTCCTCAACATCTCTGCTCTGGGCCACAAATGCCCACTACAAACCCACCGACTCCCACGGTTACCTTGACTATATATCCTCACACCCCACTTCCTGTGACGACTCCATTCCATTCTACCAGTTCCTCTGTCTCCATCGCATCTGTTCTGATGATGCCACCTTTGACAAGGGAGCCACTAATATGTCCTTCTTCTCCATCAACCGAGGATTCTCCAGCACCGTAGTTGACAGGGCCCTCAACCGGGTCCAACCCATATCCAGCACTTCAGCCCTCATCCCCTCTCTTCCCTCCTACAACAACAATAGGATTCCCCTTGTCCTCTACCATCCCACCAACATCCACATCCAGAGGATTAGTAGCTGCCATTTCCGTCACCTCCAGCAGGATACTGCCACCAAACACACATTCCCTTCCCCTCCCCTCCCTTGTCAGCATTCCACATTGGACCATTCCCTTGAAGACACCCTGGTCCACTCCTTCCGCCGCCTCCCAAACCACCATCACCAACCACACACCCCGCACACTCCCCGCACCCTTCCTTGGAACCGCAGAAGGTGTAACACCTGCCTGTTTACTTCCTCCCTCCTCCACATCCAAGGGCCCAAACACAACCGCATTTCACCTGCACTTCACACAATCTAGTCTACTGCATTCGCTGTTCACAATGTGGTCTCCTCTACATTGGGGAAAGAAAGCGTAGACTGGGTAACCGTTTCACAAAACACCTGCATTCTGTCCACAAAAAAGACTCTGATCCTCAGGTTGCCTGCCCCGTTAGTACACCGCCCTGTTCCCTGGCCAACCGTTTAAGGCTTGCTGCAGTACTCCAGCAAAGCTCAGCGCAAACTGGAAGGACAGCAACTCATTTTCCGCTTGCGAACGATACAACTTCATGATTCAATATCGAGTTAACAATTGGAGGACTCGAGGCATCTTGTCACATGTCGTTACCCCAGCTCCCATACACCAGGCCTTGTTATTGCATGGTCTGCTGTTACATATAACCCATTGCTAGCTACTAAGAGTTCCCATCTATAGCTATTCATCTTCCTAGGCTGACCATTATCTACTCCTTTGTCTGTCCAATTGTTCTTCTCTCTGAGCTCTATCTCCACCTAACATTTACTCCTTACTCCCCTCTATCATTTGCATAAAAATTGACCTTTTTACCATCAGTTCTGAGGAACGATCACTAGACCTGAAACATTACTACGATTTCTCACCACAGATGCTGCCACACCTGCCGAGCTTTTCCAGCAATTTCTGTTTCTGCCTCTGATTTCCAGCATCCACTGTTCTATTCTCAAGGTTTCTGAGTTTATGTCTATGCAAACCTTGAAATTATTCTCTGTATATCCAAATCCACAATATTATTATGTAGCAAAAGGAATAGTCAGCACTGTATACTTCCTGAAAAACAATGCTCTCTGATTTCTGACCCTGAGCCAAAATTGTGTCTAGTCATCTCCCTTTAATTCTACAGACATCAGTTTGCCAATAAGTACATTAGGCCGTAGTTTGTTGCATTTTTAAAGTCTGCGTATACATGGATTGAATTGCTATCATCTTTCCCCTCCTTTGTATTATGATCTTTGTTGAAATAATACATGCATACTCTATTTAGGTCTGCGTGGTATAATATGTGAGTGTTATATTTATGTTAAGTTTCTGCTCCCTTTAAATGCAACTTCAGTGGGAGTATAAACACTACTCCTAATGTAGGCCTTGCTTTCACTGAATATACACCTGCACATGTCATGCATACCACATGCATTAAGCCGATAACACTTCTGCTTGTTCCAGTTACAACTATGAAACTGCACTTACATTTTCAAGCAATTTGACCATGAGCACCTCCCAGTGTTCAAACACATCAAAAGATATGACAACCCCAGCACCTGAGGAAAACTCTTCAGGTAAGCTCCTTCCTAGTAAATGCACCCATGGATTGACTTAAATCTCATTGATCGACATTGAATCGTTGTTTTCTGACATATCCGATGTTTTGTTTCAGGTTGTGAGAAAGCAGCAGGTTCCTCCATGTGGATGTACATATTTCTCGGAAATCTTTTGCGGGGGATTGGCGAAACGCCGACAGGCCCGCTGGGGATATCGTATCTTGATGATTTTGCCACACAGGAAAATACTTCTTTCTATATAGGTATTGTGAAGTTGATATGAGCAGCTCAATATTGTGAGTTGTTAGAAAGCATTTTGAGAAATCTTTCTTTCTCGTGCTTTAGGAATTTTGTATACGGTTGCCCTGATAGGCCCATTGTTTGGATATTTATTGGGATCGTTGTGTGCGAAGCTGTTTGTAGACATTGGCTTTGTTGACTTAGGTAAGGAACTTTTAAAGATTTTGGTTTCCTTCAAACTGTTGTATTTTGATGTTTGTCAGGTAAAATGATTGTGGTGCATACCTGACCATTACTATATAAGCCTCACATTCCTATGTAGTATCTGCTGTCCATGTATAATGCAAGCCAGGTCACAGGCCATATTGAAGCTGGCTTTAAGAGTAGCTATGAAGGGCAAAGTAATCTGCTTACAAGAGGGATGCTTTAAGGAATGTAGTCAGAAGTCACATGATACCAGGTTATGGTCCCACATGTTTATTTGAAATCACAAGCTTTCAGAGCGTGTCCCTTCAGGCGAAGTGGCTTCACTTTGACGAAGGAGCAGCGCTCCGAAAGCCAATGATTTCAAATGAACCTGTTGGACTGTAATGTGGTGTTTTGTAAGTTCTGACTTTGTCCACCCCAGTCCAACACCAGCACCTCCACATTAAAGAATGTAGTCACTTGAGGGTAAGTAAATGAGAATAAACTTAAGCACTGAGTTCAACAACTTCAGAGCGTGAATATTGACCTCCCTTTTAATTAACCCAGTGCCCAAACCCTAACCCCTGAATCTTGTTTTAGTCTTTGCTTGCTCTCAGCAGATCTGACCTGTTTTTTTTCCTGTTCAAACAACAATTAACACCTATCTTGGATTTCAATCTGTCCCTGACCACCCTTAGGACTCCCTTTGTCTTTCACTCTGGACATACTCAGCATCTATTCCACTAATTCCTCCTCCCCCTTTAACACAATAAGAATGATTATTTTCTAGTCCCCTTCAGTTACAAGGAAGAGTCTTTTGGGGTGAAAAAATAATTTAGTTTTCTCTCTCTACAGATGTTGCCAGACCAGCTGAATTTCTCCAGCAATTTCTCTTTATGCTTCAGGTTTCCAGCAGCTGGGGTGTTTTGCTTTCATTAGTATGTGTTTTGTCAGTTGTTTATATGCAGTGTACAGTGACTTCAGTAAGCATTGAACGCAGATTATGCATAAGTCTGTGTTAGTATGACAGTACAAATAGTTAAAGTTGTTAATATGTGCCACCTCAGGCAACGGTGTGGAGTTTGTACATTCTCCCTGTATCTGCATGGGTTTCCTCTGGGTGCTCCAGTTCCCTCCCACAATCCAAAGATGTGAAGGTTAAGTGGATTGGCCATGCTAAATTGCCCATATTGTTGAGGGTTGTGTATGTTGGGTTGATTAGTCATGGGAAATGTTGGGTTACAGGAATGGGGTGGGACTAAGTGGAACACTCTTTAGATGGTTGATGTGAAAACAGGCCATTTGGCCCGAGTCCATAAAAGGGCTGCATAGTGGCTCACTGGTTAGCATTGCTGCCTCACAGCATCAGGGACACTGGTTCGATTCCACCCTTTGTGCAAAGTCCACACAGACAGTTGCCATTCTCCCCGTGTCTACATAGGTTTCCTCCCCCAGTCCAAAGATGTGTAGGTTTGGGGGATTGTCTATGCTGAAATTGTCCACAGTTTTCAGGGACCATAGGCTAGGTGGATTATCCATTGTAATTGTGGGGTTATAGGATATGGTGGGGGAGCTGTGTCTGGGAGGGATGCTGTATGGAGGGTCAGTTCAAACATGATGGGCTAAATGGCTTTGGGGATTCTGTGATTCTTTGATATACTTTCAAGTCACGTATCTCAACATATGCCAAAGAGACTGAGGTCAGTGCTATGTGAGTTAACATATAGGGCAACACTTAGACCATATTCAACGGACAGCGCTGTTTGACTGAAGAAACCATGTCACGTGAAATGAATAAAAAGGAGACTGTCCACCTAGAGTTTGCTAGGAGACTGCCTAGGAGAGTTTATATGGATGTGGACAGCATGACCATGAAATAAAGTGATGCTGAAGAGCTGGTGATTTAAGAGGTGTAATGAAACTCTGGTGGGCAGCTGCCTCACAGCACCAGGGATCCAGGCTTGATTCTAGCCTTGGGTGACTGTCTGTCTCTGTGGACAGTCTCACTGTGTCTGTGTGGGCTACCTCCACATGCTCCTGTTTCCTCCCACAGTCCAACCAAATGCAGGTTAGGTGGGTTGGCCATACAAAATTGCCCAAGGTATCTAGGGATGTGCAAGGTAGATGGGTTAGCCATGGGAAATACAAGGTTAAAGGAATGGGGTGGGTCTGGGTAGGATGCTCTTCAGAGGGTCAATATGGACTGGATGAGCTAAATGGCCTGCTTCCAAACTGTGGAGATTCTATATATCAAAAGAAAAATTGGCTGGTCCTCAATACTGTTGTTTACTTCTGAGCATAAATGCAAATATTGAATTTTATTTGTTTCAAGCATGTCAACTAAGTGGCATTAAAGGGACAAGAGAGAAAGAAGGAAATGGGACACTACTGATCTGATCTAATTCTGGTCACAAGGACTGATTCTTAATATCTATTGTCTTTTTTTACACTGATCTTGAATTCTAATCACCAAATAATTTTATTCAAATCTAGTTTGCAAAATTTTTGTGGTGCTCTAAAGTTCAAAACGAAACCTGCTTTTAGAAAGTTTCAGCGTTGATGTTTTGTGAGTGTATTTTCCCAGACCTCTGTATCTGCATAGTAGACTAGTTAGTTAGGTTAGGTCACATTAGATCTGGGGGAGTTGGCCAATTGGATACAAAATTGGCTTGAAGGTAGAAGACAGAGGTTGGTGGTAGAGGATTGCATTTTGGACTGGAGTCCTGTGACCAGCAGTGTGCCACGGGCATCGATGCTGGGTCCACAACTTTTTGTCATTGATATAAATTATTAGGCTGTGAATGTAGGAGGGATGGTTAATAAGTTTGCAGATGCCACCAGAATAGTTGCTGTAGTGGATAGTGAAGAAGAATATCTCTGAGTATAACACAACCTTGATTAGATGGGGCAATAGACCAAGGTGTGGCTGATGGAGATAAATGTGATGTGTTGCATTTTGGTAAGGCAGGACTTATACAGTTAATTGTAAGGCCCTGGGGAATGTTGTTGAACAAAGAGACTTGGGGGTACAGGTGCACAGTTCCTTGAAAGTGGAGTCGTAAGTAAGCAGAGTGTAAAGAAGGCCTTCATTGGTGAAAACATTGAGTATAGGAGTTGGGATGTCATGTTGTAGCTGTATAGGATGTTGGTGAGGCCACTTCTGGAACACTGTATACTATTCTCGTTGCCCTTCTATAGGAAAGATGCTGTTGAATCTGAAAGAGTGTAGAAAAGGTTTACAAGGACATTGCCAGCACTGCAGGGTTTGAGCTATAGGAAGAGGATGGATAGGTTGAAGTTATTTTCCCTGGAGTGTCAGAGGCTGGGGGGTGACGTTACGCAAGTTTATAAAATCATGAGGGTAAATAGACAAGGTCTTTTTCCTAGGATGGGAGAGGGCATTGGTTTAAGGTGATAGGGGAAATATTTAAAAAGGATGTGAGGGGTGCCTTTTTCATGTAAAGGGTGGTACGTGTATGGAACAAGCTGCCAGAGGAGGTGAGTACAATTACCAATATTTAAAAGACATCTGGATGGAAAAATGAATAGCAATTGTTAGACTATAAGACCATAAGACATAGGAGTGGAAGTAAGGCCATTCGGCCCATCGAGTCCACTCCGCCATTCAATCATGGCTGATGCGCATTTCAGCTCCACTTACCAGCGTTCTCCCCGTAGCCCTTAATTCCTCTAGACAACAAGAATCTATTAATCTCGGCCTTGAAGACATTTAGCGTCCCGGCTTCCACTGCACTCCGTGGCAATGAATTCCACAGGCCCACCACTCTCTGGCTGAAGAAATGTCTCCGCATTTCTGTTCTGAAATGACCCCCTCTAATTCTAAGGCTGTGTCCACGGGTCCTAGTCTCCTCGTCTAACGGAAACAATTTCCTAGCATCCACCTTTTCCAAGCCATGTATTATTTTGTACGTCTCTATTAAGTCTCCCCTTAATCTTCTAAACTCCAACGAATACAATCCCAGTATCCTCAGCCGTTCCTCATATGTTAGACCTGTCATTCCAGGGATCATCCGTGTGAATCTCCGCTGGACACGTTCCAGTGCCAGTATGTTCAGATGGATATGGGCCAAATGCTGGCAAATGGGACTAGATTAATTTAGGATATCTGATCAGCATGGACGAGTTGGAGCAAAGGGTCTGTTTTCAAGTTGAATGATTGTATGACTCTACATACTGTGTACAGACACTTGATGCTTTGATACACTGACTGTAGTGCAATAGTGAATAATGTGGCATTCTGACTGTACATAAATGTACATGCATTACACTACTGTTCCTCACTTGAACAATAGAACAATGTAACAGTACATCCAGAATAACATGCCCTTGAATATCTGTTTTCCAGAGAGAGTTACAATCACGTCAAAGGATGCAAGATGGGTTGGTGCCTGGTGGCTTGGGTTTCTCATTGCTGGTGCATTTTCGCTTCTTTTTTCCATACCATTCTGGTTCTTTCCCAAGTCTCTAACCAAGGAGACAAGGAAAAAGGAACTTGGCAAAGCCTCTGAAAAGATAGGTGTCCTGAAACCGGATCAAAGTGAACCTGCAAGGAACAACCCCAAACCAAAAATCTCTGAAGTGGACCAAGGCGAGTCTCAAATCTTCTACTAATTTTCACTACCATATCTATCATTTGTTTCATTCGATAGGCTATTTGTGGGATCTTTTCATTATGATGTATGATTTCCTGTTAATCAAATATATATTTACAAAATTTTATGATTTTCAAACATCTATCGACAATTAAGTATCTTACATGTCAAGCCAATTGTCAGTGTCCATGTTGCTTTATCCCATAAACAACAATTAGATAAATGACCAGATCATCTCTTTATAGCATTGGTTGAGGTAGATATGTCAGCCAAGATAACTGAAGAATTCAACTGCATTGTTTCAGTACAAGTCTAGTGGGGCTTTGGTTTAACATGACACCCAAAAGGAAGTGCCTCTGTCCAGTTCACTCACTGGAAACTGCGTGAGACTAACAGTTTTAGTTAATTGCTCCCGTGTCTTGGGGTGGGGTTTGATTCACAAGCATCTAACACTGAGGTGAGGCTGAGACAAAAATACCAGCAGTGACAGGAGGAGGCCTCGAAGTCACCATTAACAAACAGGTTACCAACTATTTAGCCCTAAATGGCCTGGCTCTAATGTGCTGATTTCATGCTGTAAATGCCATTCTTCATGTGGAGTCAGGTTCAAGGAAAGCAGTAACTATTTGGCCTCAGTCAGCAACCTCTACATGCAACTTGTTTTATCACCAACTTCTAACTGCATGTCATTTTAAATAATTGTAATTTGCTGCCAGAGGAGAGCGTGCTACTAAGTGGTTGCAACCCTGAGTGGGGTTGCAAAGTCATGAAGAAGCTAGGATGTTTTAAAGTGAGCCTGCATTATATAAAGCAAGCCTGCCCATGGATCCATATCCTGCTATATCCTCTGATAATCCTCCTCCATATCTGCAAATCCACCTTTTTTTTTGTATCGTCCACAAACTTACTAATTAGACCAGCTATGTTTTCCTCCAAGTCACTTATGTAGATCACGAACAGTAAGCGGTCCCAGCACTGATCCCCTTGGAACCCTCCATAGAAAACTTCCAGTGGAGGTGAATGTTATAATCCTGCCATGCCACCTGATTTTTAAACCTCACCCACTCTTGGAAGCCTACTTTAAGATGGGGCATTCTATGAGCTGTGGTGGGGAGATGGGTCAAGATTAAAATTCTGGTCCTGCTCTGTGTTGCAAACTCTCCTTAACTTGGTAGTTTCTATAAAGTGGACCCCCAGGAGAACCTTCATCTCGCTTGCAGAACTGATGTCTCACCAGCATGGCATCTGCAGTTTTTTTTTTGTCTCTAATTATTTTGTCCCTATCAGCTGGATCTCCGTGTCATGGCAAAGGTTTAACCATTCAAAGAATGAGGAAGAGGCATTTTTTAGCCTCAGTTTTTAACCTCTTATTGAAATGTATTCTTTGTTCAGAAATGTCTATTTAGAGAATTAATAGTTCATTTGGAAATGTCGTAGAAACTCACAGCAGATCAATTGACATTCAAACAGAGTAAAACACATTAATGTCATTTCCAGTCTGAAACTCCTCCATCAGAGCTGATTAAGGATTACCTACCTTAACGCATCAGTGGATTACCTTCATGGGTGATGAATGTCCTGTTGCAAGTTTCCAGGATTTCATATTTTTCTTCTTTTTTTACTGGGGTTGGGGAGGAGGGTGGGGGACAAGGGAGGGGAGAAGAAGGGGGTTAAAATGACCATTGGGTAAGGACAGTCAAAGTGAGATAGCAAATCGTATCCAATTTTTCTGACATTGTTGACAAGATTCCCAAGGCCACTACTTGTGAAACTTTGTAATTATATTTTCAGACGGATTTTGCTCTGCTGACATTGCTAAGCAATGTTTCGAAGAAAGGAGCTAAAGTTTTAGAGTGGTGATTCAGAAAGCTTTCCTTGATGTGACCCCGTTTTAATGCCTTAGACCTTTTGTGCGACCCTTGCCTGAGAAAGTTTGGTGTACAGGAGTTGTTGAGCAGAGCGGGAAGCGATTTCAGTCGTTGAGCAGGCAGAAGTGTTCATTACTTGGGATTTGGCAGTGTTGGGGGTGCCTGGGAGTAGAATGCTTTAACTGTTGATCAGTGAGAGAGGGAGCAACAGGTTCCATTATTGACTAATAGTGCGGCTTTAGTTTTTGTCTATAAAAGGTGGCTCAGTTTGTTTAAAGCTAGTTGATGATCAAAGAGGCAGATGGGAACTTTGTCATTGTTTTCAAGTGTGGACGGATCATAAAAGGGAGGAAGCTGTTATTTGGTTGCTTTGGGTTAAATAGTACCCCATCTAGAATATTCACCAGGATGATATTTGGCGTAAAATGAAGGGAGTTAGCTAAACCTGCCTGGTATTCTTCTGAGTTGAGAAGTTTAAGAGGTGATTTAATAGAGCAGCTTCAACTTAGCTAAAGGATTCACAGGGTAGATAGAAAAACAACATTCAAATTCGATCATTTTGATGTTTTTTGTTCTTTTTTATTCATTCCTGGGATGAGGGGGTCTCTAGCTAGGGCAGCATTTATTGTCCAACCCTAGTTCCCAGGAGGGCAGTGAAGAGTCGACCACATTGGCTGTGGGGCTGGAGTCACATGCAGGCCAGACCAGGTAAGGATGACATTTTCCTTCCCTGAAGGGCATTGGTAAACCAGATAGGCTTTTTTTCTGACAGTCGACAATGGATTCATGGTCATCCTTGGACTCTTAATTCCAGTTGAGGGCAGATGGTGGAATTCAAAATCAATTTATAGAGTACATAATGTACAGCATCTCTATGACTCTATAAATTGATTTTGAATTCCGCCATCTGCCCTGGTGCAATTTGAGTACAGGTCAGCAGAACATGAACTGGGAGGCTGGATAAACAGTCCAGCAAAATACCACTACACCATCGCCTCCCTTCCGTGTGAAGTCAGTGGACCACTTTTTAATCCAAGGGATAGTGGAAATGTGGACCTCCCACTCTGTCAAGACACTCAATGGTGGGTTGATGGGAATGTTTTTGAGACGGAGGTGGATTTATTTTTGTTGGTCAGGTATGTGACAGGTCAGCTGTGTTCTGATTGAATTCTGGAACAATCCGTGGGGCTTAGAGGTATAGTTGTGACTATGACTTCTCAGGAAGCACGGGAAAACGTTGCCAAAACTCCACAACAATGAGCTGCAATATAATTAAATTAGATTTCAAAAGTGCCAATGCTTGATTTAATGTGTTCTGTGCTGACAGAGAATACATTCACTGGTTGATCTAAAATAACACTGGCAATTTTTGTGTTGCTTTTCCAGGCTTCTTGTCATCGTTGAAAGCACTCTTTTCAAATAGCATCTTTGTCCTGTACTTGGTGTCGATGGTCTTACATATGAATGCTCTAATTGGCATGTTGACGTTTAAACCCAAGTTTATTGAGCAGCAATATGGACAGTCCGCATCCAGATCCAACTTCCTCATTGGTTTGTACTTCTGTTGCCTGCATATCTAAGCCAAACAATATCCTGTTATTGCATTCCTTTTATTGTCCATGATTTCTTTGAGACAAGAGCTAAACCGGATGGCAGGAGACGTTTGTCCGAACAGTGATGATGGAATGAATGGTCATCTTCTGATTTCGAATGTTGTGCATGAGTTTTGGGGATTGAAACTTGTTCCAGCTTTTCTTTCTCTCACTGTAAGAAGGTGACTGGTTTCTTTATATTTTTTTCCCTTTTCTCAAGGACACAGTCTGCATGGCACAAGTTGTTCAAGTTAACCTCAGAAATGCATTGGGCTGTTATTGCGTGACACGGATTTTTAGGGACAAAGTTTTGTGTTTTTGCAAGTCGAATGACTTAGGAGCACTTTTTTTTTAAAAAAAATTGCGGATGGAACCTGATTCAAGGAAGTTTGTGCCTGTTCCCATTTTCAGCATTCTTCACTGGTGTGGGATATGGTTAAGGGAATCCTCCAATGTGCAGCATTCCTGGTTCAGTTATGGGGTGGACAGTTTGAATGTTTGCCCTCTTTTTTTTTCCACTCGTCCCACACACAAAAAAAATAAATTTAGTGCAGTTGAAGGTAAGTAAACATGGTTCCACGCACTCGGAGCATGCTAAGCCTGATACATGACCAAGATAAAGCAAAGGATACTAACCACTCTAGCGCTGAGCTGGGCAACAGTGAATATTAAAATAGCCCATCCTTCTGAACATAAATGCACATTTTCAAAAAGCACTTCACCTTATTGGCATGTAGCAATCTTGGGGAAAATGCATCTTTACATGGGATCCTGGAGTTTGTCCTTAATTTATGAATGGTTGTAAAGCTATTTTATTTTAGTGCTCCCCTGCATCCATTTATAGTCCTATACAGAGCTATAACATCACAGGAATTCACCAGCAAGTTCAAACGCTAAATGGTAGCACCATGGTTAGACACTAGGTGACAGTGAAGTCACACCTATGTGAGAAATTGTGCATAGCCTCAATCACACACAGAAATGTTAAAAGAGCCATTGAAAAATTGTGGGCAAAACATGTGTATTGAAAAATAAGAGAGCTGGCTGAGCAAGATGTGAGCAATATCGGGACCGGCAACTGGGACATTTAGTTTAGCCTTGATGGATTTATACCATCTCCTCCGTCTCTCTCTCATTCTCTCTCTGTCTCTCTCTCTCTTCTCCCCCGCCCCTCGTTCTCTCTTCCCATAGCCCAATAAGAATCTGAGAGAGCCAGGGCTGCACAGTTTGAGGAGCACATGGGCTGGAATATTAACTGGAGGACAGGGAGGGAGGAAGTGCAGAATGCAGAAACGTGTTGGGGGGGGGGCGGGCGGATACTGATCCGGATTTGAAAGCAGGATTCCGGTTGATACGGTATACCAATGAATTCCGTCGTGAAACAAGACAGAGAAAAGAAATGGCTTTCACAACAAGCCATGAGTGATGTCTTGTATGAAACAGCAAAGGGGTGTTTAGTGAACTGTGGAAAGACAAAGGAGTGAAAAGTGAGCTAAAATGTTGAAAAAGGTACAAATAAATTAGAGACAGAGTAGCAATGAGACATGCGAAGATAGAAGGATTCTGTAATAAAGTCAGACAGAAAACCTTCAAAAATATACACTGTTCTTTGAATTTGTTCCAAAGCTAAATTTCCTCTGAAACTGTGGGATGCTACAGACAATGAAACCTCTTTTCTGCTCATGCTGGTTGTTCATCGCTTCAATCCATCTACTGAATCCACTTATCTCCATATTCCACTTAAAATCAAAACACTGTGAAGATGGAAATCTAAAATCAGGGCAGAAATGTTAGCATGAGAGGTGACTTATTGAAATGGCAATGTGCTAAGTGAAGAAATTCCTTCTATGTCAGTCCTAAATGGAGTCACACAACATGGAAACAGACCTTTGTCCCAACTTGTCCATGCAGATCAGGTTTCCAATCTCACTTGCCTGCCTTTGGCCCATAACCTTTTAAACCTTTCCATCCATTACCTATCATAATGTCTTTTTAATGTAATTGTAATCACCTCGACCACTTCCTTGGTAACTCGTTCCAAACATGCAACATGCTCTGTGTGGAAAAAGTTATCCCTCAAGACTCTTTTAAATTTATCTCCTCTGACCTTAAACCTATGCCCTCTGGACTACCCTAGGGAAAAGACCTTGGCGACTCATCTTATCCATGCCCCTCATGGTTTTATAAATCTCTGCAAATGGACGGCTTGTTGCATTTTAGTGTAAGATTGTATATTTTCCTCATTCAATCTGAAATGAGTTGGTGATTCACTCTCTTTACTCCTCCAGGTCTCATAAATATCCCTGCAGTGTGTGTTGGATTTTTCTTGGGAGGATATGTGATGAAAAGGTTGAAATTGAATATAGTTCAAGCAGCGAAATTAACCTTTGGATGTAGCACCCTGGGTTGGTTAATAACACACTCCTTTTTTGCAATGGCTTGCGAGAACTCTCGAGTAGCTGGTTTAACTGTCTCCTATCAGGGGTAAGTATCTATTTTCCTGGATGTTATTAATCATTCAGAATCCCTTTGTGTGTCACATTTTTAAAAAAGAATATGTTGGCAGAGGAATCTATTCACTGTTTTGTGATGTTATGCATTGCCTGTGTGTGTTGGTGATTCTTCAGTCATTTTGAATCCCTGTTGTGGACAGGACCCCTAAATAATCGCTTGTTAACTTGTATCTCCGCCTTTTCCAGGATGTCAGTTACTGCAATAACCAAATGAATTCCATCAGTGTTTGAGAGTCAGAGCCATTCAGAGCAGAAAAAGACCCTTCGGTCCAACCAGTTCATGCCGAACATAATCCAACTTAAATAGTCCCACCTGCCTGCTCTTGAGACATATCCCTCCAAACGTTTCCTATTCATGTACTTATCTAAGTTTCTTTTAAACATTGTAATTGTGCCCACATCCACCACCTCCTCTGCCAGTTAATTCCACATGCCAACCACATTTTTGTGTAAAATAAAAAAATTGCCCATTCACGTTTTTCTTAAATCTCTCTTCTCACCTTATAAATGTGTCTTCTAGTCTTGAACTCCCCCATCCTAGGAAAAGGTGCATGCTATTAACCTGCCATTAAGCCTATCTAAACCATAAACTTCTGTAAGATCTGCTCTCCAACCTCTTATGCTCCAGTGGAAAAAGACACAGTCTATCCAGCCTTTTTTTTAATAACTCAAACCTTCCATACCTGGCAACATCCTGGTAAATCTCTTCTGAACCCTCTCCAGCTTAATAATGTCTCTCCTATAAATGGGCAACCAGACTTGACACAGACTTGTATCTTCCCTTTCTTTTCTCCCAGCCCTTCTTGCATGTGCTCAGTGGCACTGAGCTTGCAATAGGCACAGGAAGTGTGCTTGCTGCTCCTCCTTGAGTAGAAGGCTTTAGAGCAGGGCCCTCGTGGGTCTGGAGGCTCTGCAAAGATCCCAAAGGTGGCTTAAAGCGAGGGGAAAAACCCTGAAACCCAAACAATTGTTATCAATAATGATATTCTTGGTCTTGAGGCCTTCAGGATATCTTGCTTTCTAACACTAGCAGCTTCACCGTTGCTTTTGTCTTATGTTTCTCCAGTGGCTCAGTGGTTAGCACTGCTGTCTCACAGCGCCAGGGACCCGGGTTTGATTCCAGCCTCGGGCGATTGTCTGCGTGGAGTTTGCACATTCTCCCAGTGTCTGTGTGGGTTTCCTCTGGGTGCTCCGGTTTCCTCCCACAATCCAAAGATAAGCAGGTCAGGTGGACAAGCCATGCTAAATTGCCCACAGTTTCCAGGGATGCGTAGGTTAGGTGCCTTAGCCCGGGGTAAATGTGGAGTAAAGGGGAATGGGTTTGGGTGGGATACTGTTCGGAGAGTTGGTGTGGACTTGTTGGGCCGAAGAACCAGTTTCCACTGTAGAGATTACGTGATTCTGTAAGACCTCAGGCTACAGAAATAATCCGGGTCAGGAAAATTGCATGTATCAGTCCCGTGTGTCAGTCAGCTCAAAGACAAAAATCTATCCTATGTCCCTGTGAACACCCTGATTATTTATGTGTCTGTTTCATCTGTGTCTCTGCTCGTATAGCCTTCATTATTTGATGCATGTTGCCTCCTGTTTAAGATGGTTAGGAAACAAGGCCTTGGATTTTCTGCTGGCCAGGTAGTTATTATTCCAGTGTAGATGGGAGTAGTGCAGGGTGACCCTGTGGAATTCGTAATAGAAGACATTCCGAAGGACCTGCCCAGCAAATTGACTTTCCCACTGGGCAATTCCCCAGCACCTGGATGTTTCCGATTTTGAATAGAAGGTTCGACAAATTCAGTAATTCAGGAAAATGTTGGCCTATTAAATGCTTCGTGTAACTCCTGAGTAACTACTGGATAGATCCCATGTGTATGTATATCTCACAAACTCCCCAACTGTGCACAACCTCCCCAGGGACCCAATCCTTCTGCCAGACCCAAACCCCAAACGCAACCTCCCCACTGCCCGTCCTCACCTGGCACCTACCAATCTGGTACAGTACCCTGTCAAAGCCCTCACATCACACCCTCGTGTACTTATGCTGCTAAAGTGGCTGCCTGGATTTCTAACTTAGAGCAGCTGACTGCTGTGAAATAAGGGGGTGTGATTTACATTCCCCTGATAGCTCAATACGACAAAAGATCTGTCAGAATAAAGTCCAGCCATGTATTTCTGAGGGAGCCTCGAGTGGAATTTCCTCTCATTTTTTTAAAAAAAAAGGCCAAGACAGTATGCTGCATAAGATTGCTTAACTAATCCAGGATGACTCTCACTACAACCTTGTGAAAGTTTGAGGGTCTTTGATTGAAAATGAGGAGAAGCTATTTCGAACTCATCTGTAATTACTGGACAACATAGTGGCTCAGTGGTTAGCACGCTGGTTCACAGCACCAGGCACCCAGTTTTGATTCCAACCTCGGGCGACTCTCTGTTGTGGAGTTTGGACATAGATTTCACCCCACAGTCCAAGGATGTGCAGCTTAGGTGGATTGGCCATGCTAAATTGCCCATAGTACTCAGCAATGTGCAGGCTAGGTGGGTTAGCCATGGGAAATTTAAATGGGTTGGGCCAAAATGGGATGCTGTCCTGGAGAGTGGGTGTAGACTCGATGGGCCAAAAGGCCAGCTTCCACAATGTGTGAATTCTATGATTGGGGGACACCTAGAAGAGATCTTAAATACAGCAATTCGTTCTAATCTGCGATGCATTTGCTGAAAGGGTGCAGGAAGTGACTTTAATGGGAACTTCCAAAAGGTAATTAGAAAAATACTTTGAAGGGAAACAGTTTGTAAGGTTATAGGGGGAAAAGCAGCGGTGAGGAGGCATGACACTGGTACAATAGGCCTAATAAGTACCACCTCTGCTGTGTGTGATTCCATGAACTTGGTTTTCTTTGGTTTCTCAGCACTTCACAGGTCTCCTTTGGGGGAAGTGCTCTGAACCATGACTGTAATACTGGCTGCTTCTGCTCCCTGAAACAGTGGGAGCCCATTTGTGCTGGAGATGGTGTCACATATGTTTCACCCTGCCTCGCTGGTTGCACAACGTCTACTGGAACAGGGAAGAATACGGTAAGAGCCTTTGATTTCCTCACTGCAGTTAGAAAACAGAAACGGGCCATGTGGGCAAATCAATTGTATCATCATTTACACCCAAACACTGCCAACCCACTCTGACAACACCTCTTTGCTATTTTCCCTGGCATGTGCTGGCTTTCAACTGCTTGTACATTCTCAGCTTCAATGTTGACAGTTTCTGCCTCATTAAATTGAAGAGCTTCCCAAATCTCTTTGTAAAGAAATCCCTTTCTCCGTCTGTTTCAATCCTTTGTCCCCCTACTCTTGGCCCGATGGCAATTGAAAGCAGTCTGCTTCAGTTCACCCTGCCCCACTCTCTTTTCACCTGCGTTGGTTTAACCATAATATTTCCGGTCAGTTCAGAGGGAGTCACGCACTGATACCTCGAGTTGTACGCTGACAGCAGAATGAACACTAACGTTGCAGTAAGCGATTGTAATGTACGATGATTTGGAGTTCAGTTTCCAGCGTCCAAATTTCAGAACTAGCGCTTGAAACTCCACTTTGTTTTCACAAAGAGCGACCGAAATATTAGTGAATCTGCAAATTGCATTGTGTCCTATTTTTATGATTTGGGTACGTTCTAATTCTTAGAGATGGGCAGGGATTACACTGCCTAGGTTATATGCCTATGCAAGTTTTATCTATGCAAGCTTTAAACATCTACTTTCGAATTGCTAGCTGTTTGCCTACAATTTTGTGTCCTTTTCAGTAACCGTACCCAGGCTATTCACACACAGTGAACATACGATAGAAGTAAACCATTCGGCCTCTCTCAGAAGCACTCCCATCTCTCATTCTTCTGGGTAATGCTGACTGTCTATCTCAGGGTCCTTGATTCTCACTGTTGTCAGACTCCACTCTTGTCAGGGACACCTCTTGAAGCAATGGATAACTGAACACTACAGCAGCGGTACCAATGGATCATATGATATGGGAGCAGAAAAATTAGGCTATTCAGCCCATTGGGTCTACACCGCCATTCAATCAGGGTGTTCTTAATCCCATTCTCCAGCCTTCTCCCTGTAGTCTTTGATACCAATCAATCAAGAAACTATCTGTTTCTTTCTTAAAGACATTTCATGACTTGGCCTCCACAGCCCTCTGCAGCAATGAGTTCCACAGATTGATTATCCTCTAGTTAAAGAAATTCCTCCTCATTTCAGTTCTAAAGGATCATCCCTTCACTCTGAGAATGTGCCCTGGTGTCATAGTCTGTCTTACTAGTGGAAGCATCTTTTCCACATCCATGCTATCCAGGCCTCGTGGTATTCTGCAAGTTGTAATCAAATCCCAGCCTCCCAAAATTCTTCTAAACTCCTTTGAGAACAGAGCCAGAGTCCTCAACGACTCCTCATAAGACATGCCTTTCATCCCTGCAGTCATTCTTGTCAACCTCCATTGGAACCCCTCCAGTGCCTGCACATCCTTCCTTGGATATGGAGCCCAAAACTGCTCACAATTTTCTAAATGCAGTCTGACCAAAGCCTTACACAGCCTCAGTAGAACAGAGAAGATGATATGACTGCTGGTTCTAGAATTTCTAAAGGAATGATGGGAACTATGACCTTTTTTTATATATATCTTGTCCAAAATGGTAAGAAATCAAAGTGTACAGGCTGCTCTTCAAGATGATAAGTTCAAAACAAATTTTCAGAGACAAGGAGCCCAGGTTCAACTGGTCAAAACTGGGCACAGGACAGTTAAAAATGATGGGCGTTAGCTATGCCCTCGCCATACTCTTGCCCCCAATTCCACCTTGTCTTGCCAGTCCTGCTACCTTCATATTGTTAGTGCCCTTTGGTACAAGAAATCCACAAGAAGGTATCAAGGTCAAATTCTTAAATATGTAGATTTTGTTTGACAATGTTATTATAATTTGAACAACAATTTTCAAGTTGAAGCCAGAGAGGGAATAAGTGGTAGTCCAGGGCAGAGCTCAGTCCCAACAAGTAAATTGATAAACATATTTTCTGATGACAATATGCAAATACATCTGGTACTTCCTGTATAAGTGCTTCAGGAACCTGGAGCAACCTTTAGATGAGTCCAGAGACAGTATATTCCTGTTAGGATGAAAAGAAAGGCTTATAAAATCACGAGGGGCATGGATAGGATAAATAAACAAAGTCTTCTCCCTGGGTTGGTGGAGTCCAGAACTGGAGCATAGGTTTAGGGTGAGAGGGGAAAGAGAGAAAAGGGTAGGGAAAGCTTGATGACTAGAGAAATTCAGACTTTGGTCAAGAAAAAGAAGGAAGCATATGTCAGGAATAAACAGGAGAGACTGAGTGAATACTTAGAGTATAAAGGCAGTAGGAGTTTACTTAAGAGGAAAATCAGGAGGACAAAAGGGACGTGAGATAATTTAGCAAATAGGAGAATCCAAAGGGTTTTTACATATACATTAAGGATAAACGGGTAACTAGGGAGAGAATAGGGCCCCACAAAGATCAGCAAGGCGGCCTTTGTATGGTGCTGCAGGAGATGGGGAAGATACTAAATGAGTAATTTGCATCAGTGTTTACTGTGGAGAAGGACGTGGAAGATATAGAATGTAGGGAAATAGATGGTGACATCTTGAAAAATGTCCATATTACAGAGGAGGATGTACTGGATGTTTTGAAATCCATAAAAGTGGATAAATTCCCCCAAGACCTGATCAGGTGTACCCTAGAACTCTGTGGGAAGCTAGGGAAGTCATTGCTGGACTCCTTGCTGAGATATTTATATCATAGATAGTCAACAGGTCAGGTGCCAGAAGACTGGAGATTGGCTAACATGGTGCCACTATTTAAGAAAGCTGGTTTTAAAAAAAAGCCAAGGAACTATAGACCAGTGAGCCTGACCTCGGTGGTAGCCAAGTTGTTGGAGGGAATCCTGAGGGACAGGATGTACATGTATTTGGAAAGGCAAGGACTGATTAGGGATAGTCAACATGGCTTTGTGTGTGGGAAATCATGTCTCACAAACTTGATTGAGATTTTTGAAGAAGTAACAAAGAGGATTGATGAGGGCAGAGCAGTAGATGTGATCTATGTGGACTTCAATAAGGTGTTCGACAAGGTTCCTCATGGGAAACGGGTTAGCAAGGTTAGATCTCATGGAATGGGGGGGGGAATTAGTCATTTGGATACAGAACTGGCTCAAAGGTAGAAGACAGAGGATGGTGGTGGAGAGTTGCTTTTCAAACTGGAGGCCTGTGACCACTGGTGTGTGACAAGGATCGGTGCTGGGTCCACTACTTTTCGTCATTTATATAAATGATTTGGATATGAACATAGGAGGTTAGTAAGTTTGCAGATGACACCAAAATTGAAGGTTTAGTGGACAGCGAAGAAGGTTACCTCAGATTACAACGGGACTTTGATCAGACAGGCCAATGGGCTGAGGAGTGGCAGATGGAGTTTAATTCAGATAAATGTGACGTGCTGCATTTTGGAAAGGCAAATCTTAACAGGACTTTTGAAAGGACTTATCAGAGCAGGATAGGAGGCTGAAGGGTGAACTTATGGAGGCTTATAAATCATGAGGGGCATGGATAGGATAAATAAACAAAGTCATCTCCCTGGGTTGGTGGAGTCCAGAACTGGAGCATAGGTTTAGGGTGAGAGGGGAAAGAGAGAAAAGGGATCTAAGGGGCAACTTTTTCACGCAGAGGGTGGTGTGTGTATTGGACAAGTTGTCTGAGGAAATGGTGGAATCTGGTACAATTGCAGCATTTAAAAGACATCTGAATGGGTATATGAATAGGAAACGTTCAGAGGGATATGGGCCAAGTGCTGGCAAATGGGACTAGATTGGATTGGGATATCTGGTCAGCATGGACGAGTTGGACCAAAGGGTCTGTTTCCGTGCTGTACATCTCTATGACTCACAGCTATACCTCACAGGGCAAAAATAACACTTTGGAATGAGAAAACATATGGATATGAATGTGTGAAGAAGATAGGTTAGTTTTTAATGAACTCTTAGATCAAAGATTGTTATTTCTATAATTACCAGGCACAGCAGCATTTGGAATTAAAGCATAAGAAATGTTATTACTTTGGACTCGGAGCCTGAAGACAATTTTGACTCTGCTTTCTTCTTGACCGGTCTGTTTTAAACTCACTGCTCTGAGCAATATCTGTGGGTATCTGTTAATTTTTTAAAAATTAATTTGTGGGATTTAGACATTGCTAGCTGAGCCAGTGTTTACTGCTCGTCCCTAGTTGCCCCTTGAGAAGGTGGTGGTGAGCTGCCTCCTTGAACTGCTGCAGTCCACCTGTTGTGGGTTGACCCACAATGCCCTTAGGGAGAGATTTCCAAGATTTTGACCTAGCGATAGTGAAGAAATGATGATATATTTCCATGTTGGGATGATGAGTGACTTGGAGGGGAACTTGAAGGCGGTGGTGTTACTACGTATCTGCTGCCCTTGTCCTTCGAGATGGAAGTGCTCGTGGGTTTGGTAAGTACTGTCTGAGGATCTTTGGAGAGTTCACCAATTTGCAAAGTGTTGCATTGTACAAAGCTAAACTGACCTTAATTCATGGTACCTGATGAATGCTAGTGGAGAACAGAAAATATTTCCACACTTTTCATGGATCCCGACATGTTTTTTTTTTAAAACGATTTTGCTTTAAACTCCTAAAACATTTACAATATAGCTGATAGAAACGCTTTAATCACCTTGTGAATCCAGACTGACTCAATGGGGCTTTGCCCCGTGATTCTTTTTTTCCGCCGTGCAGGTTTTCCACAACTGCAGCTGCATTTCTCCATTGACTGCTGGCAATTCCTCCGGCCACCTGGGGCAGTGTGCAAGGAAAGATGATTGTGAAAAATCTTTCCGCTACTTCATGGCAGTCACTGTGCTCACGTCATTAATTTTTTGCTTCGGAGCAGTTCCCGGTTTCATGATATTACTCAGGTAAAAGTTTTCTGACTTGAATGTCTCTAGTTTCAGGTAGGCAGCCAACTATTCTGTCAAACCAATGCTAACCAGTTGCAATCACACCTGGTTAATTACAATTACAAAGGCTGTTCGTGATGTGTTAAAAGTCCTACTTATTCCAAGCAAATCAAAAGTTTTTTCACACCATTTTACAAAGAAGTGATCACCTTCATTCGACAGAGTACTGCATATGCTGGAATTGGAATCATAACCAAGACTATCAACAGGTCAGGAAGCATTTGTGCAGAGAAAAGGACAAAAATAAGGCTAATTTCCAATGTGGAGTTTGCAGGTCTGTGTAGGTTTTCTCCGGGTGCTCCAGCTTCCTCCCACAGTCCAAAAATGTGCAGATTAGGTGGATTGGTGACGCCACATTGCCCATAGTGTCCAGGGATGTGTAGGTTAGGTGGGTTATCCACAGGGTTACATGGATAGGGTAGGGAGATGGGTCTGGGTGGGATGGTCTTCAGAGGATCAATGTGGACTTGTTGGGATAAAAGGCCTGTTTCCACACTTAGAGAATCTATGATGGATGACCATTCATTGGCAAGTTTGATTTATCATTGAACTGTGAAGTTCAATATCCCCCCCATCTCTTTGCCGTGCCTCTCTCCTCCACTCCCCCCTCACCCCTCACCCCCCCCTCAACCACGTCTCTCACCCCCCTCAACCACGTCTCTTCCCCCCCCCTCAACCACGTCTCTTCCCCCCCCCCCTCAACCACGTCTCTTCCCCCCCCCTCAACCACGTCTCTTCCCCCCCCCCCTCAACCACGTCTCTTCCCCCCCCCCAATCACGTCTCTCCCCCCCCCCCTCAACCACGTCTCTCTCCCCCCTCCCTGTCTTTTCCCCCCTCCCTGTCTTTTCCCCCCTCCCTGTCTTTTCCCCCCTCCCTGTCTTTTCCCCCCTCCCTGTCTTTTCCCCCCTCCCTGTCTTTTCCCCCCTCCCTGTCTTTTCCCCCCTCCCTGTCTTTTCCCCCTCCCTGTCTTTTCCCCCTCCCTGTCTTTTCCGTCTCTCTTTATCTCTCTGTCTCTCTTTATCTCTCTGTCTCTCTTTATCTCTCTGTCTCTCTTTATCTCTCTGTCTCTCTTTATCTCTCTGTCTCTCTTTATCTCTCTCCCTACTCTTTGTCTTTCTCTGTCTTTCTCTATCTCTCTCTCTGTCTTTCTCTATCTCTCTCTCTGTCTTTCTCTATCTCTCTCTCTGTCTTTCTCTATCTCTCTCTCTGTCTTTCTCTCTGTCTACTTCTCTCTCTATCTCTCTCTCTGTCTTTCTCTCTCTATCTATTCATCTCTGTCTCTGTCTCTCTCCATCGTGCTCTCTCTCTCTCTCTGCCTCTCTCTATCTTTATCTACCTCTCTCTGACTCTCTGTTTCTCTCTACCATTCTATCTCTCTATCTCTTCTTCACTTTTTCTCTCTCTCTATTCATGTCTCTCTCTGTCTCTCTTTCTCTCTCACTGTTTCTCTCTATCTTTCTCTCTATCTCCCCCCCACTTTCTCTCTCTCTGTCTCTATCTCTGTGTCTCTCTTTCTCACTTTCTCTCCCCCTCTCTATCTATCTCTCTCTATCTCTGCCTCTCTGTCTCTCTCTATGTCTATCTCTCCCTCTGATTATCTCCTTATCTCCTTATCGCTCTCTATCGATCTCTATCTCTGTATCTCTCTCCCCCACTGTCTCTTTATCTCTCTGTCTCTCTCCTTCTATCTCTCTATCGCTCTCCGTGTCCCCCTCTCTGATTATCTCTCGCTCTCTATCCATTCTGTCCTTCTTACAATCTCTCTCTCTTATCTCTCGCTCTGTATCTAGTCTCTCTCTCTCTCTCTCTCTCTCTCTCTCTCTCTCTGTCTCTGTCTCTCTCTCTGTCTCTGTCTCTGTCTCTGTCTCTGTCTCTGTCTCTGTCTCTGTCTCTGTCTCTGTCTCTGTGTCTGTCTCTGTCTCTGTGTCTGTCTCTCTCTCTCTCTCTCTCTCTCTCTCTCTCTCTCTCTCTCTCTCTCTTTATCTCTCTCTATCTCTCTATCTCCCCCGCTGTCTCTCTCCTTATCTGTCTGTCTGCCTATTTCTCTATCACTATTTCTCTATTTCTCTCTGT